>NW_026527757.1:0-30905 GCF_017976375.1 Cuculus canorus
GGAGAAATGCAATGAAGCAGTTCTGGGATGGACAGACTGGTAAGAAAGAGAGGAGGTTCCCCTCGGCAGGGTGAAGCCTTTCAGAGCACATTCTAGGAGCCCCACAACCAGAATAGACTCTTCCTTCAGAAGAGTCGAGCATGGAAGTGAGCTGAGGGCAGTGGGAACTCCTGTCATACAAGAACTGCACATTTCTCCTACCCAATTTCCTGACCCCATGCAGAAGGAGGACTTACTACCACCTCTCTGGCCACCCTTACGTTCTGGCCTCTACCCCATTGCGGCAACAACCCCTGAAAGTCACGTACATCCATACACCAAACGCAGACACAGGCGAAAACCCACCTCCTTGGTTTTTAAACGTCAGTCCCTGGTTCTTCTCTGCAGTTTCCTCTGGAGAGGATTCCTGGCCTCAAGGACAGCTCTCCACTCCCAACTCGGTGCTGACTTGACTTGCATTTAATGTATCCACCTGTCGATTTCTTCTACCTGAAGGGCGGTGCGAGTTGTTTTCAGCACCCGAAAGGGTTGCTTCCAGCTTTCTGCAAGTTCCGATCTCCCACGTCTTGATGTGAACGTACTCTCCAGGCTGGAAAGGGTGTCCTGGAGAATCTAAAGCAAGAGGCTCAGAACATGTTACACACCACCCCAGATCACTCGCTGTTTTACCCAGTGACAGCAGAGAAGATTTTAGCTCTGTTTCTCCTTTTAACACTATGTCTTGAGGAAAAATGGTCATTTGATAAGAGGCAATGCCTCTGGACAGCCTGACAATGTGTCTCCTGGTCCCAACAGGTCCCGGGATCCGCCCCATCGGGGCAGTTCAGAGAAATCTCTCTGTCAGGGATCACCAGGGGCATTTCCTCTGCGAGTGACTCCCGGGGGAGGGCGCTTGAGAGGGACAGGATTATTGGTCAAACAGATTCATAACTCCCCACAATGGATATTCAGATCTCTCTCTATGGAAGGGATTAATACCAAGATACCTTTTCCTGCTGCTCTCGAGCTGCTCGCTCGGACAGCCCATTACGTACCTTCATCGGGGAGTTTCCCACCTGAGGAGCCTTGCAATGCATTAGTGCCACTCCTCTCTGTTTCCGGACGTCTTCCTGCAACTGCAGAATTTCTTCTCGATGCTTGATGGAGGATCCTTGTGCAGTTAACAGTCCCCTTTCTTTGATTACTGCCCTACGGGCATGGACGGCCCCCGAAGCATATTTAGAGTCCGTCCATAGATTTACCTTCTAAAGGCTGTCATGATTCCATGATTCCACTGTTCCCTTTACCCCTAGAAAGGCAGCTGTATTTCCTACCGCAGCTGTTTGGAGCTCCTTCAATCAGGAGCACTGGTGCCGCCACTGCCCGCAGGCCCTGGCCACCCCTGACTCACGTTACCTAATTGCTTAGAAAAGGACCCCACTAGTCCTTCCCTGTCTCCTGCTCTCTGGGCTAAGACCCCCAAAGCTCGAGGCTGTCTTTCCTGCACAAACAACTCAAAAGGTTTTCTTCAATCAGGCACTCCCAGAGCTGGGGCAGACAGAACGGCCACCTTTATGGCTTCCAGCGTTCTCCTCAAGTCCCCACATCTGCAGCACTACCCCAGAGTCTTTAAGGGCCTTCTAGAGAAGCTTTACCACAAGTCCATCATGAGGTATCCCCAGGCGACACCATCAGCCATTCCTAGAAGGTCTCTCAGCTCCCACACGGCTCTGGGCTCAGCAGTTCTGCAGGCGCTTCCTTGTGATCGCTCCTGAGTCCCTGACGTCCCATCTGTCACTCCAGGGCTGTCTCTGTGACCAGCACGCAGGGCGCAGGGTGCTGCAACCTCCTCGGCGGGCACAAAGGCAGGGGATCCTGGCTTGGAGACCGTCCTGGTGTGACGCCGTGGGACTCGTCCACCGCATCCACGCTGGGCTTGCTTCTGTCACCCATGGCCTCCTCTTCCAGCACACTCCACAAAAAAGACAAATGAAAGCACTTTGTTAAATTTAAAATGCTAATTAACATTTAATAACATTGGAAAAAATAAGTAAGGGTACACCAGGTTTCCCCACTCCCCCCAACAACCCCATGCCCTTAGCGTATGGCCTGGTGAAGGACGCTGCTGATGACTCTGTTGGCCTTCTCTTTCTCCTTCTTCGTGATCGGATCCATCTGAAAACAGCGCCAGAGTTGCAGCGTTTCATCCCCAGCAACCGAGGCCACTGTTTCTCCATCAGGGCTCAGAGCCATGCTCAAGACTCTTCCTGTGTGACCTGAGGAGGAGGTCTGTGCTCAGGGACGGGCCATTCAGCACACGCCCTGCTCCCTCTGCTTCTGCCACCACGCTCACATTTACTCCACTGTGCCCCAGGAACCCCACCAGCTTGCAGAGCTGTCCCCACACCGTGCTGCAGCAGCACCAATTCACCCCCAAGGTGTGCATTTGGAGCAACAGCGCTCCTTCAGCAGCCCCCAGGAGAGCCCCCCTCGAGCAGCACGCGCCTCTGCTCACCATCCTGCATCAGTGGGGCTCCAGGTTGCGCCACCACTCTGCTCAACCCAAGGATCACAGCTGCCTTCAGCCTCCAGCAGCCCTCCCTTCCCCAGGCAAGGGGTGCAGCCTACCTCGCAGCTCGGTGACCTTGGACATGGCTGGATACTTCCAGATCACCAGCTGATTCTCTCCATGGCCTGAAATGAGCTCCTTGTAGTTTGTTGACCACAGGATGGAAGAAACCTGGCAGGAGGCAGGAATGCAGGGAAGACAAGCTGCTTGTGCTGATGCTCAGCACCCAGAGAGGAGCACGGCCCCCTCCTTGTCCCTGCCCCTGCGCCTCAGGAGCCAGCAACTCTGCTCCGGCGTCCCACCAGAAGCCATTTACACCCAACCTGACGTCCATGTCTCACCTGGGAACGGGCATCAACATTGCTGAGGCAGCTGCCAGAACACACGTTCCAGAGGCGGATGCGTTTGTCACTGGCTCCGCCTCCAGTGGCCAAAATGCTGGACTGCCACGGACACCATGCCACAGCCTGCGAGAAGAGGGCTTGTCCTAAGGCGTGCCAGAAGCAACCTGTGCGCAGGCAGTGCTGCACATCTGCCCCGCATGCAAACGCGTGCCCACAGCTGCCCCGCGCTCACCTTGACAGCACCCTGGTGCTGACGGAAGGTCTGGACTGGAGCAAATCCTCCACGGCCCCCCTGGATGCTTGGCCAGACGTTCACCACGTGGTCATCACCACCGCTGGCAAGGTAGTGGCCATCTAGAGACCACTTCAGTCCACACACCTCCCGTGTATGACCAGCGAGCGTGGCCACGTGATGCTCAGCGACTCGGACATCGTGGTGGTGGATGAGGCCACTGCGTGACCCGCTGCAGAGAGAAGGTGCTCAGGGTCAGGCTGCACACATCGGCATGAAAAGCCCTCCTGGCGCTGGGGCAGGACTGCTGGACCTGCCGCAGGGTTTCACACCAGTGCTACCAGCAGCGCTGGCCTGCTGGGCCGAGTCAAGCAGATCCAGAAGAATCTGCACCAGCTCTACACCACCCTTCCCACCCCCACCCACTGCTTTACCTGGACAGGATGTAGCTGTTCCAGCTGAGACACCCCACACGGGACACGTGGCTGGTCAGAGTGCGGAGACGTTTCTGACGCTTGATGTCCCACAGCTAGAGAAGCAGAGCAAGAAGTTCTCCAGAGTATCAGGAAATGCCAGCCCTGTTGCTTTGCCCTACAAATGCCACTGTGCAGGCTCTGGCATTCAGCCAGGTCACTCTGGGAGCAGCAATCAATTTGTATCTCGTGCCCACAGAACAGAGGAGAACTCGAGGGCTCAGAAACCCCAAACCCAAGCTCTGCCTCGCTGCTGCAGCTCTTCACTGGCTGTGGACATCTCCAGACCACACCGGGCAAGTCAGAGCGTGTTGCACCCTTCTTGTGCCGGCCAAGCCTTTGTCCCAAGGCCCCACAGCTCCAGCAATCCCTGCACAGTTCCAGTTTGACTCCTGCACTCACCTGCACCTCACCATTGCTCGTGCCAACAGCAAGGCAGTCTCCTCCGTTACCCCAGGACACAGAGGAAACATAACCAGCTGCGTACTCTGTCTCCATGAGGTTGATGGTCTCCCCGGTGGTGTGGTCCCACAGGTAGACAGTGGTGTCCAGAGCCAGCGCCAGGAGGTTTTGAGTGCTCCAGTCAAGGAGAGTCAGATCTACAGTTTGGAAGAGCAATGCAATGCAGGTCACACTCTGCTGCCCTGGAGAGCCCTTCACCAGGGCTGATGCTGCACCTTCTGGCTGTCACCGTGCCCAGCTGGGGGCCCCATAGCCTCAGTCCAAGTCACCTGCACAGCCCTTGGGACCACTGTTCCTGGAAGGCTTCACCCCAAACGTGGTCCATGCCAGCCCGAGGCCATAAGAGACTGAAACAGCCCAGGCAGAGCTCCAGTTCCTCAGACCACACTGTCCTGGGAACTGCACTGCACTACACAATGACCTCAATGACCAGCACTCGACATCACAGCCCACTTACAATAGTCATCGCGGATGTCTGGGGCATCCAGGATCCGGTCTGCTGCGGACGAAATGCATCGGCCCTTCCTCCTGATGGACCCAGGCATCACCTGGTGCCTGTAGAGCGCTTTGAGGTTGTTCTGAAAGCCTGTGTGCAGAGAAACACTTTGGTTAGCCTGAGTTCCTGTTTCCTCCCAGCTAAGGCCTGCTCACCCAAGGAGAAATCCCTCCCAGGGAACATGCAGCCCTGAGAGCAGAGCCACGCTCAGAAGAGTGCAGGGCACTAACAGCACTGGCGGGGTGAACTGCCCAGTAAGGCAGTTGGAAGCTCGTGCAGCCATCGGGAAGGTTTGCCACCTGCAGCTCCAGGAAGCACCCGGCAGCTTTTGTAAATCAGTTCACTGGAGCTGCCACACAGCCCCTCAGCCACTGGAAACCTAAGGATTAGGGAAGCCCCAACGTGCACAGCAGCTCCGAGAAGCCAGCTGATCCCTCCAAGTGTGGAGCCTCTGGGCTGCTGTTCCCCTGCCCAGGGGTCTCCAGCTGAGCCAACTCACCCAGACCCTGTCCCTCACCTGACGCAGTGCTCTGAGCCTTTCCACTGAGGCCCAGGATCTTTGCCTCTTCCAGATCAAAGCCGTTCAGAATCACTGCCCGGGCTCTCTGGCGCTCCTACAGAGACAATCCGCCCTCAGCGAGATGCATTGGAAACACAAAGCCCGTGATCCACTGCAAACTGCAGCTGGCAGAGCACACCCCTCAGCCGCCTTCTCCTAGGATCAGGAGGTGCCCAGCCGTGGGGTGGGCATCAGCGGCACCCAGCCAGCTCCAAGGCCTTGGAGCTCGATAACAGTCAGTTTGGGGCCTGACTCAGCTGCTCTCGCTAACTTCATTCTCTGAAAGCTACCACATGCTTTTGAGACAGCGTTCCTCGCTAGACGGGATCCCACAGGGCATTGGTACACAAAAAGACAAATGCTCACACTTATCCCTCAGGAACCAAGGTCATCCTCGACACAGCGTAAAAAGGCCGTGCTGTCAAGGCGGGGCAGACAGGACAGGTGACCCTAAAGCGACCAACAGAGGATTCCAGCCCATCTATGTCACCCTCGGTATAAAACTGAGAGACCACGAGGATCGGCCACCACTTCTGCAATGGCCGGTGAGGACCTCGTCTCTCTGTTTGCCCCTGACCCTGGACCCGTGTGTTCCTCAAACCGGTTCCTGACATCAGTCCCCTCCTGCCCATGCAGCCATTCCCTCTTGTCTGCTCTGCAGGATCTGCGGTGACATTCGGTCACTGAGGGATGGGGAGGGGGCGTGATGTCAGATATTTGTATATATTTTTTATTACTTTCTAATAAGTTTAATAATCATTACCATTATTATTCTTATTATTATTATCATTTCATTAAAGCTGCAGTTTTAGTTTCCAACTCACAAGTCTCTTTCCTCTCATCTCCCTTTCCCTCTTTCCCTGGCAGTGGGGAGGGGAGGGATTGGGGAGTACAACTACATGGTTTTAGCTGCCGAAATCAGCCGGGCTCGGTCTAAACCGTGACACAGCTCCAAATGGTTTTTCCTCAGACTCCAGCACACTGTCCTGCTCCCATTGTCGCACAGAAGAGTGGACAGATCAGTGTCTCATGGCCAGCGGAGAAAGCCACAGCCAAAAGGAACCAAACGCTTCCTAAATAGATGTCAGAACCCAGCAGACGCATTCCAGAGCAGCTCCCCATGCAGACATTGTCCTGGAACAGCTCCCGCCAGCAGCGTCACTGGGCACTCACACACACGTGAGCTTTGGAGCTCTGTACCCAGGGCTGATGAGGCTTTCAAATGGAGCAAAGGAAGCAACAGAGGCTCTTCCCTGCCCCCAGGGCAATGTCCCTACAGAACAGCTTTGCTCAGGCTCCCCTGTCCCCGTTCCCTTCTCAGGCCCTACAGCTCCAACCTCATCCCCAGCTCCTGAAGGGCAGAGCTGGAGCCAGCGCTGCTCGGGACTGTCAGCCTCACGCGCCCATGCGAGAGAACTTCCAGGTTGCTTCTCTGGGAAAGGCCAGGAAGGGGTTTGGGAGGGACCAGTGCAGTCAACAGAACTCAGCAACACGCTCACCTTCTTGGCAGGTGACACCTCAGCAGGGTCCTTCTGTCTGGTCAGGAGGAACTTGGCCACATCCATGTCCAGAGCGCTACGGCTGGGAATGTAGCGATCTGGCCCAACGATCCTTTGCGTCCTCTGCATTCTGGATCCTTCTTTACCTGCATTCACACACATCGCTATTGTCTTACGGCTACGCAAGAGCCCAGACCAGAGCCTTCCTGAGACAGCAAAGCCAGCGCTTTGCCACATCCCCACTCACAGACAAGTGGGACTCACAGAGCTCGTGCCATCCAAAGCCCAACTCGCTCGGACCTCTGCCCCCCGTCTAACGCGTGAGTTAGGGGCTGCCAACAGACAGCAACTGCAGAGGTCTCTGCCCCTCGGCCCCCCGCCCCCCACTCTGCTACCGCTCACCGGCTGTGCCGCACCACATCCTGCTGGAGCTGCGGGAGCTGCTGCCCGTGCGGCTGATGGGGCTGAGCCCGGGGCTGAGCTCTGCTTGGCCTCGGGGATTGCCGGGAGCGGCTGCGGCAGCGCCGGGGGGATCGCTGCAGGGATCGCCTTGGGAATCGCTTTGGGAATCGCCTGGAGAATCGCCTCGAGAATCGCCTCGAGAAATGCCACGTATGGCTCCAACAGCGGAAGGGTCGCCTCGAGCAGAAACTGCACGTGGGCTGCAGGCGAGGGCGTCAGTGGGGGCAGCACCGGGACCGGGGCTGCAGCCTGGCCACCACGGCCCCTGGGCTGATCCTCAGCACCCTCGGCACTGAAGCCTCCTCTGCCTCTGCCTCTCCCCCCATCTCCTGAGCCCTCCCTCTGCCCTCTTTCTCTCACTCTCTCTCCCCTTCCATCCCTCTCTCCCCTCCCCTCTCTCTCTCCCACACGCTTCTCCCTCTCTTCCCTCTCCGTCTCCCTTTCCTCCCTCTCCCCAGCTCCTTTCCCCTCCCTTCCTCCCTCAGCTCTCCCTTCTACCCCTTCTCCTCTCTCTCAGCCCCTCCCTCTCTCTCCCTTTTCCCCCTCTCGCTCTCCTCCTCTCCCCCCCACCTCCAGCCCTTTCTCCCCTCTCCCCTCCCTCTCTCAGCCCTTTCTCCCCTCTCCCCTCCCTCTCTCAGCCCTTTCTCCCCTCTCCCCTCCCTCTCTCAGCCCTTTCTCCCCTCTCCCCTCCCTCTCTCAGCCCTTTCTCCCCTCTCCCCTCCCTCTCCTTCCCCTCCCTGCCCTCCTCTCCCCTTTCCCCGCGGCTCTCTCGCCCCTCCCCGCCGCCCCCAGCCCCGCCGGTCGGTTCCTCCCCCGCAGCCCCTCAGCCGCGCTGCCGCCCTCACCTCCGCGCTGCGGTTAAGGCTCGCGCAGCCCCGCGCCGGCGGTTGGACCCGCGCGGTCGCGCCTCTCATTGGCTGAAGCGGGGACGGCCCCTCCCATTCCCTGGGGCGGGGACGGAAGGGGCACTCCAAAAAGGAAGGGGGGGGTCGGGGCACCCGGAAGATGGGGGCGCGCCCCAAACTGGGGGCTCCTGAGTGCATTCTGGGGGGCAGTGTTCCCTTCCAAGCCCCAAGGAGCCCCCAAACCCCATCCCAGCTCTCCCAAAGCCCCCACCAACCCCCAAACCCATCCCACCCCTCCCACAGCCCCCCCCAAACCCCCCTCAAACCCTCAGGGGATCCCCAAAGCTCCACCTCAGCACCTCCAAAGCCCCTGAGGACCTCAAAACTCAGCCCTATCCCCCCCTAAACTCATTACCAAATCTCCCCCACAGACCCTGGGGACCCCAAAACCCCTACCTCAGCTCCCCCCAAGCCCCTGGGAACCCCAAGATCCAGCCCCACCCCCTGCAAACCTCCAGGGCAGCTAAAAAAACCCCACCCCAGCCCCCCCAATGCCCACCTGGGCCTAGAGGAACCCCAAAACTCAGCCCTGTCCCCCCATAGTGCTCCCAAATCTCCCGCAAACCTGTATGCGACCCCAAAATCCAACCCCAGCACCCCCAAAGCTTCTGGGGACCCCAAAACCTGCACCCTAGCCCCTCTCCAATGCCCCCCCTGAGCCCCTGGGCACCCCAAATCTCCACCCCAGCCCCCCAATACCCCTTGCCAAGCGCCGCAGGAACCCCAAACCCCAGCCCCAGTTCCATATAGCCTCCCCCAAATCTCCCCCAGACCCCCTGGGGACCTCCAAACCCCCACTTCAGCCACCCCCAAGGCACCCCAGGGCCCCTGGAGACCCCAAAACTCTCTCCCAAGAGTTGAGGTGGGGCTGAGGGGGAGTGCAAGATCTTGTGATGAGATTTTGGGGTACCCCATACATTTCAGGGCTCTTGCTACAAGGAAACCTCTGTCCTCCTCCTTTGCTCACTGATACCCAATTGCACCACTGTTATCAATAAAAAAGGGAACCCATTTCCTACTGACATTTCTCGCACCCCAGTCCCACAGCTCTCGCCACTGCTGGGCTCTCAGCCAAACCCTTTCTCACACAGCTCCAAACACATCAGGGGCTCATGGCCTTGTCTCATCCAACACGGAGAACGTCCATGGATTGGGATCCCCCAGCTGCCCTGGGGCCTTGCTCAGTGTTTCCCCCTGAAAGGTTTCTCAAAGCCCATCTCTCTCAGCCTCTCCTTGTCCATAATGTGCTCCAGGCCCAACCATCCTTCTGGGCTGGGCAGGACTCGCTCCAGGCTGGGCAGGGTCTTCCTTGTGCTGGGAGCCCCGTCCTGGACACAGCAGCCCTGATGTGTCCTGTGGTGGGTTAACCTTGTCCAGCAGACGGACCCCCCCCAGCTGCTCCCTCCCTGCCCGGAACCAATGATACAGAGGGAGAAAACAATCCAGGAATGCTCATGGGTCAAGAGAAAGCAAAGGAGTTCAGGGACCAATGACTGTTGCTTGCAAAGACACGTGGACTTGCTGAAGGTCTGTTTAATTTATTGCCAGTTAAGAAAGTTTTGGATTATGAGAAACAAGAACAAAACATTAAAGCCCATTCCTCTCCTGATTTCTCCCACGCTCAAATGACTCCTTTGCTCCCAGTTCCTCTGCCCACCCCATCCCCAGGAGGAGCATGGAGGGTGGTGAAGAGGGGGTTAACAGTCAGTGAAGAACATCTCTGCTGCTCCTTCCTCCTCACACTTCTCCCCTGCTCCAGTGTGGCTCCTCTCCATGGGATCCCATCACATTACAGGTCAAGGCTCAGTGTGGTTCATTCCTTTCTCTCTACCCATGGGGCAGTGTCAGGGCCCTGAGAGCATCCATGGGCCTTCATGGCCCTGACCAGCATCACCTGGACCTCCACCCACCCCTCTGTCCATGGCCCAGGAGACCAGGTTTGACTTACATCCCCAGCTTGATCTAATCTGTAGGTGTGTGGGTCTGCAGACACAGACACAGCCTGTCCTGTCCATGGGCCTTGTTGAGTCAGACTTGCAGAGTCACTTCCAGGTTGGTTCTTTATGGGGTTAAAAATGGAATGACATTGTAGCCGTCCCAGTGCCAGAACCCAGGAGATTCACAGAGGCTTAGGGCCATTCTAGAGAGGGCCATAGATGCCATGGTCAGTGATAGAACCTGTGGCAGGAGAAGTGGAGATTTTTATAGTTCAAGGTGATGGGTGGTGGTAGATTGGTGGGGTGTCAGTCTGCTGGAGGGAGGTGGCAACTGATGGTATTTGTGTTGATTTTCAGTTTGGATTATGTTGCATTTTATATTTTCTTTTTCACATATTACACTTTTTAGCTCAACCCACATGGAGCAGCATGGAGCGATATGGGGAGAGACATGGTCGAATGAGGAGTGCCCTGAGGAGATGGACCTGGGCACCTGGACGCTTGCTTGACCTCACTCATGAGAGACCTCCACCAATCTCATGCCCTTTCAAAGCAGATTTTCCAAAGAACTATTGATCTTCTCCTGGAACTTCCTCAGCCTGGAGAGGAGAAGGCTTCAGGGACACCTTACAGCAGCCTTCCAGTACCTGAAGGGAGTCACCAAGAAGGCTGGGGAGGGTCTCTTTACAAGGGCATGGAGGGATAGGACAAGGGGGAATGGCTTTAAATTTGAAGTGGGAAGATTCAGATTAGACATTAGGAAGAAATTCTTCACAAAGAAGGTGGAGAGGCTCTGGCCCAGGTTGCCCAGGGAAGCTGTGGATGCCCCCTCCCTGGAGGTGCTCAAGGTGAGGTTGGATGGGGCCTGGTCCAGTGGAATGTGTCCCTGCCCATAGCGAGGAACTGGGTGGACTTTAAGGTCGCTTCAACCAAAACCAGTCTATGATTCTGAAAAGCATTGAAATAAACTAAAATTTTCATTTTTTTTAGGTTCACTTTAAAATCTTCCTCTTTGACAACACTGAGAATGACTCCAAGGAGCTGTACAAGGCTTGAAAACCTGAAGAAATCTCCAGGAAGACAAAGAGCTCGTTAAGGCTTTCTGTATTTTAATGAGACCCAGGGTGGATTTGCTGATGAGTCCTTGAACCTCAGCTCCTTAGAAGAGACTGAAGAAACATCTCAAGAAGTCAACACCAGAACTCAGAGTATCTTGAAGTCTTAATTGGTCTCAGTGAGAACAGTTCCTGACAAAGCCTCCCCAGGGACTCGTTAGAGCAGAGAATTGGAGGCCATGATTGCAGGCAGGCAAAGGTGCTGTGCAGGCAGCTGTGATGCTGAGGAAAGCCTGGGTTTGCTTGATGAAGCAGAATGGCCAAGGCCTGACCCCCAGCCCTGGGCAGGCAGATCTCACTTGGACCACAATGACATTGGTGTCATGAACATTCTCACATGGCCGAATCAAGTTGGGAGCAGTTATTTCATGTAATTCCAAATACAGGCCTGTAGAGTTATGGGAGATGCCAAGGCTCTCACATATCTCCGTGGAGGTGTAGAAGAGTTGGGTCATAGATGGGCAGGGTCATAAAAGTGTTAGGTCATAGAAAAGTGACAGAAAACGTGAGTTTGAGAAGAGTCATGTGATGGAAGGGTTGAGTCATAGAGGAGTAACAGAAGAGTGCAGTCATAGAAGGTTCGTAGAAATGTTGCATTATAGAATTCTCATAGCAGAACTGGGTCATAGATGATTCAGGTCATCGAGTATTGAGGCCATGGAAGAGTCGATTCATTGAAGTGTGAGTTTATTTGGGTGTTAGAAATGTTTGGTCATAGAAGGGTCACAAAAGGGTTGGTTTAGAGAAGGGTTGGGTAATAGAAGAGTCCTAGAACAGCCAGGTCATGGTAGGATCTGGTCACAGAAGGTTCCTACAAGAGTCAGGTCATGGAAAGTAGCATCATAGAACAGTCAGACCACAGTCATGTCATAGAATGAAGTGTTGTGTCATAGAAGGCTCGAGTTATGGAAGGGCCTGGTCATATAAGAGATGGGTCACAGAAGAGTTGAGTTATAGACGTGTCAGGTAAAGAGGAGTAAGAGAAGATTTCAGTCATAGGAGGTTGATAGAAATTTCGGGTGATAGAAATCTCAGGTCATAAAATTTTCAGGTAATAGAAGCATTGAGTCATAGAAGCATGAGCATTTATTTGGATGACAGAAGAGTTTGGTGATAGAAGGGTCATTGAAGTGTCAGGTCATAGAAAGGTCAGCTCATAAATGGATTGGCTCATAGATTATTCAGGTCCTAGAGGAGTCAGGTCCTAGAAAGTCATAGAAGGATCATAGAAAAACTGGGTCATAGAAGGGTTGATTCATAGAAGGCTCGAGTTTCAGAAGAGTTGGGTCATAGAGGGTTCATAGAAGAGTGGAGTGGTAGAAGAGTTGGTTCATAGAAGAGATGGTTTATAGAAGGGTCATAAAATATTTGGGTCATGGAAGATTCGAGTCATAGAAGCATGAGAGTTTAGTCAGGAAAAGGAAGGATCAGGTCATAGAAATGTCTTAGAAGAGTCAGGTCATAGAAGAGTTGGGTCATGAATTATTTGCATCATAGAGGAGTTGACTCAGAGTCAGGTCATAGAAGAGTCATAGAGAAATCAGGTTATAGAAAGCCATAGAAGAGTCAGAGAAGAGTTTGGTCATAGAATGCTTGAGTCATAGAAGACACGTGTTATAGGAGTGTTGGGTTATAGAAGGCTCCTGGAATAGCTGGATCGCAGAAGGGTAGGGTCCTAGAAGTGTTGGGTCACTGAAGTGTGAGAGGTCCCATAAAAGGGACACAGAAGAGTCGGGATATGGAAGACTCGAGTCATAAAAGAGTCATAGAAGGGTCATATAGGCATCAGATCATTGAAGAGTCATTAGAGGAGGGAGGTCATAAATGGCTCAGGTCACAGAAAGGCTGGGTCATAGAAGGCACAGCTCCTGTAAGCGTCTGGTCATAGAGGAGTCGGGTCAGAGAAGTATCAGGTCATAAGTGTTGGGTCATAGAAGGGCTGTGTCATAGCAGGATGGTGGGACACAATGTACCCAAGGGAAACCCAGTCCCCTTCTCTTTCAGACATCCAGAAATGGAATCAGAGGGGACAAGATCTGAGGGATAGCCTTTAGCTTCCCTGTTCATCCACTGACCATTTCTGAAACAAACATAAAATATTGTGATTTTACTGTTCCTGAAGCAGCAAACACTCATCATGGGGCCCTTGAATGGCCTTTCAAGTTGAGACCGACTCTCAGCCTGGACCCTTGCTGAGCTTGGAGGATGCTGTCCTTAGAGACCATCTGTCCTGAGCTGTGTGACCATGTCCCAGATCTGCCTCCCACAGGAACGGCTCCAGCTCCTCCTGCCTGTGCCCCTGGCTGAGGGCATTGCTGCCCATTTGCCCTGCAGCTGTGGCACCAGGCAAGCTCATCCCTGCCATGAGGATACCTGGGACCACGCGTCCAAGACCCCGTGTGTGCAAAGGCTTTGCCTGGAACAGAATCATGGCTGGGACAGAAGAGTGCTGAATGTCTTTCTAGTCCCGGGCCAAAAGATCCACAATGAATTACCTAAATTCACTCAGTGGAATACATTCTCCCAGCCTGGAGAAATGAGATCATGTTCCTGGTGTCCTGTCTAATGAAAAGACAAACATGAAGTGACTCTTGTGCCCAGTTATTTTTGTAATAGGAGCAATGACAGTGCAGGACAGAAGTGTCTCTGCCAGCTGAGGGAGGGAAGATGAGGGATGGCTTCAGGCTGTTTCTCAGCAGGTTCCCCTGGAGCCCCAGGGACACCTGGAGGGAGCCCCGAGGGGGCAGAGAAAGGGCTGCCTTGGGCTGCTCCTCTGCTGCTGAGCTGGGCTGGGCTCCTGGCACGGAGGGAGCTGGTGGCAAGTGGGCAGCGCTACAAAGAGCCATCTCTGGGCAGGAGCAGCTCCTCTGCAAAGCCCAGCAGGGCTGAGGGCACTGCCTGCAGGCAGCGAGGGCAGAGGAGGGAGGCACAGAGAGGGGAAAGGCAGCGTGGGGTGGGAGGAAAGAGGAGGCTTCATTTGGAGAAAATCTTCACAGTCCTTCTCCAGGTGAGTCTCTGGGTGCAGGACAATGCAGGTGCTGTTCCTGGAAGGATCTCCTAAAGCCAACACAGCCACAGCCTGTGGGATCTGTCAGGAGGGCTCTTGCTGTTTCTCCAGCAGAGAGAAAAACAGAGTGAGTGCTCAGCCTGCCCGGGGAGTTCCCCATGGAGGGACAGAGAGAAGGTATGGGGGGAAGAAGCACCTCCTGGCAGGAGAGGGTCTTTCTGCTTTCAGGAGGTGCTGTGTGAGTCAGGGCTGCTCACAGCTCCAAATGCCTTCAGGATATTTCTAAGAGGATATTCTAAAGGGAAGATCAGGGCAGAGATTACATTAAAGATAAGGAACTCTCCTGAGTTTGCCTTTTCACTTTCCTGCCCTTGGGGAATTGCAGTGGAAAAGTGGAAAAATAAAGTCTGTCATGATTGAAGAAATGAGGGAGACCCTTAAGCTGTGTCCTTGAGTGGTCAGTAGGTCTGATAGGAGCCTCCAAAAGTGTCTCCAGCTGCTCCTCTGCCCACGGACACCACCAGCATCACCTCTGCTGGACCCACCAGGCTCAGTCTGTGCTGTCCTTTTCTGCTTATAAACAAGACCCTGTGCCCAGCTTTACCCGGCAAACAGGCAGGATTGTGTAGGGCCAGGGGAGAGCAGAGAGGGTCAGATGGGGTCTGTGAGCACTGACAGGGAGAAGGCATGGACAGGGAAACACCTCCAGGAGGAAAATCTCCAGCGGAAGGCATTCGATCATGGAATGAGAGGAGAATAAATACAGAGATGTAGTGGGAGGGAGAATTCAGAGAGCTCTGTGTGCTCCCCTCCAGGGCAGCCCCTTCCTCTGAGCAAGCCCCCTTGCCTCCTCTCCCACCCAGCAAAGCCTCTGCCCTCAGGGCTCTGGGCTCCAGGGCTGAACCCCCTCCTCTGCAGCCACAGCTCCAGTGCCCTCTCCAGAGCCCAGGGGCTGAGAGCAACTGCCCGGCAAGGTTGGTGTCTGGGAGGGGGCGAGCACAGCTGGGGAAGGGGAACGCTGTCTGTGTGCCCGGCTGCCTCTGCCCTGGCCTCTCGCAGACAGACCCTCACTCTCTTTCTCCCTCTTTCTCCCCTTGTCTCTGGTCTTGTTATTTTTCCCTTATTCTCCCTGCCAGGCTCTCTGGGGATGGGAGTTGCAGAGTCAGGCACTGATCTTCTGTGGGGCTGTGGGCAGTGCATTCCTCAGGAATTAGCAGACTATTCTGTACTGACAGATCATCATCAGTACACTTGGCTTTCCTTGAGGTTTCCTCCCAAGGCACTGAGCAGCTCTCCAGGATGCAAACCTGTCCTATCACATCTTTGTGTTACCTGAATATCTGTGGAAAAGCACAGAGATGCTGCAGCCAAGGAAATGCTGTTGGGTTTGTGAAATGAGCTGTGTGTGTCCTGGGCTGAAAGTGGAATGCTGAGACCTTGGGAAAGGGTTGGACACTCAGTGCTTGGCAGTGGGTTTGTCTCCTTTTAGAAGATCCTCATGGGTTTGAAGGTGAATATGAAAGTGTAATTAATCTGTCTCTGAAAGGCAGAAGCCCAGGGCAGCAGGAACAAGAGCGAGGGACAGAGCAGCTCCCCTCCCTCTGCACTGAGCCACAGGCAATGCTCTCACCTCACAGGACTCCCTCTGCTCTCCCTGAGTGCAGCAGAGACACTGAGGGGTTCTGACATCCAAGAACACTGCCCAGGGTGGCAGAAGGAGCTGTATAAACCCAAACCTCTCAGCCTCCCTTCTGCCCTCTCAGTTCCTCATCCCTGGCAGTGCAGATGCTGACAGGCCCTTCTGCACCAGGAGCAGTTCCCCAGGACAAAGCAGAACCCCAGCAGTGTCCCCTGTCCCCACCGTCCCCATCACCCCCTGCTGCAGAGCAGGGCTGAGTCCTGGCAGCCAGCGGGCAGAGGCCCTGCTCCTCCCGGCTCATTCAGCCGGCACCAAGCAGGGCTCCAGGCTCGGAACTGAAGGAAAGGCTGTGAGAAAACGGACAGGGTGTGAGCAGCAGGGGAGGGGAATGAGAAATGGCTTTGATTTGTCTCAGAGAAGTCTCCCCTAACTTGTCCCTGCCCTTTCCCTTCTGACAGTGCCCCATGACCAGAGGCAGCAGATGTCCAACAGCAGCTCCATCACACAGTTCCTCCTCCTGGCATTCGCAGACACACGGGAGCTGCAGCTCTTGCACTTCTGGCTCTTCCTGGGCATCTACCTGGCTGCCCTCCTGGGCAACGGCCTCATCATCACCACCATCACCTGTGACCACCACCTCCACACCCCCATGTACTTCTTCCTCCTCAACCTCTCTGTTCTAGACCTGGGCTCCATCTCCACCACTGTCCCCAAATCCATGGCCAATTCTCTCTGGGACACAAGGGCCATTTCCTACTTGGGATGTGCGACACAGATATTTTTTTTCTTTTCCTGTGCTACAGCAGAGTTTTATCTCCTCACTGTCATGTCCTACGACCGCTACGTTGCCATCTGCAAACCCCTGCACTACGGGACCCTCCTGGGCAGCAGAGCTTGTGTCCACATGGCAGCAGCTGCCTGGGGCGCTGCGTTTCTCAATGCTCTGCTGCACACGGCCAATACATTTTCCCTGTCCCTCTGCCAGGGCAATGTTGTGGATCAGTTCTTCTGTGAAATCCCACAGATCCTCAAGCTCTCCTGCTTAGATTCTGATCTCAAGGAAGATGGGCTTCTTGTAGTCACTGCGTTTTTTGGTTTTGGTTGTTTTGTTTTCATTGTGGTGTCCTATGTTCAGATCTTCAGGGCTGTGCTGAGGATCCCCTCTGAGCAGGGACAGCACAAAGCCTTTTCTATGTGCCTCCCTCATCTGGCCGTGGTCTCCCTTTTTCTCAGCACCTCGTTTTTTGCTTACCTGAAGCCCCAATCAATCTCTTCTCCATCCCTGGACCTGGTGGTTACTGTTCTCTACTCATTGGTGCCTCCTGTAGTAAACCCCCTCATCTACAGCTTGAGGAACCAGGAGCTCAAAGATGCTCTTAAAAAGCTATGTAACTGCTGATTGCAGTTTCTGAGAATTTAAAACTCTCCCCTCTTATGGTTGTATGTCTCAATGTCTCTTCAGCCAACTCTTTCATTGTGTTTATATCTGTCCTTTTCATTTCTTGGTCTCAAAGTGTTCTTGTATGGACAGTCCCTGCAAAGGCTGACAGCTTTAGATGCAGTTTGCACTTAGTATACAGAAGAGGAGAGTGGTTTATGGTTTACTGAAATACATCACATTTAATTTTTTAGTCTATTTATTTTTCACAGCAAGGAAAGCAAACCTTCTGCACCTGCGCACAGCCAGTTCTCTGAGAAACCCAGTGAACTTAGTTCATTCAGTTGGCACCACTCAGTTTGCAGCCAGTCACAAGTGGTATCCCCAGGGCTCCATGTTGGGGCCAGTTCTTTCTAATATCTTTATCCATCACCTGGATGAGGGAATTGAGTGCTCCCTCAGTCAGTTTGCACACCAAGTTCAGTGGGAGTGTTGATGTGCTTAAAGGCAGGAAGGCTCTGCAGAGGGACTTGGACCGACTGAATCCGTGGCCTGAGGTCACTCGTGTGAGGTTTGACAAGGTCAAGTGCTGTGTCCTGCACTTTGGTCACAACATCCCCAGGCAATGCTCCAGGCTTGGGGAAGAGAGGCTGGAAAAATGCCTGACAAAAAAGGATCCTGTGTGTGCTGGTCGACAGCAGCTGAATTTGAGGCAGCAGTAGGCAAGATTCCAACAGCATCCTGGCTTGGATCAGAAAGAGCGTTGCTAGAAGGAGCAGGGAAGTAATCACGTCCCTGTGCTTGGTGCTGGTGAGGCCACACCTTGAATTCTGTGTTCAGTTTTGGACTCCTCACTGCAAGAAGGACATTGAGGGGCTGCAATGTCTCCAGAGAAGGAGAATGGATTGGGAAGGGTCTGGAGAACAAGTTTTATGAGGAGCAGCTGAGGGACCTGGGACTTTTTAGCCTGGGGAGGACTGAGGGAACACTCTGCTTATGATTCTATGAATGTCATACTTAGTGTAAAACCGAGGGATCATGAAGGTCAAGCTCTTTGATTGCTGATGTCCAGCGAGGACCTCATCTGTCTCTTTTCCCCTGCTACCAGATCCATGAGTCCCTGAATCCAGTCACGCAGTCCAGCTCCCTCCTGCCACTTAGTCCAGCCAGAGACCTTTCCCAATGCCTGTTCTGCAGCATCTGTGGTGACGTGGTCATTGTGGAGGGGGCAGGAAATTTCTTATATTTGTACATGTTTTACTATTTTCTTATTACTAGCATTTTTTTTTCATTATTATTGTTTCATTAAAGCTATTTAGTTTCAGTTTCCAACCCACAAGTCTTTTTCTCTTATTTCCACCAGATGTCCAACAGCAGCTCCATCACCCAGTTCCTCCTCCTGGCATTCACAGACACACGGGAGCTGCAGCTCTTGCACTTCTGGCTCTTCCTGGGCATCTACCTGGCTGCCCTCCTGGGCAACGGCCTCATCATCACCACCATCGCCTGTGACCACCACCTCCACACCCCCATGTACTTCTTCCTCCTCAACCTCTCCATCCTCGATGTGGGCTTCATCTCCACCACTGTCCCCAAATCAATGGCCAATTCCCTCTGGGACAACAGAGCCATTTCCTACAGAGGATGTGTGGTCCAACTCTTTGTTTTATTCTTTTTCATTTCAACAGATAACCCTTCTCACGGTCATGTCCTACGACCGCTACGTTGCCATCTGCAAACCCCTGCACTACGGGACCCTCCTGGGCAGCAGAGCTTGTGTCCACATGGCAGCAGCTGCCTGGGGCGCTGGGTTTCTCTATGCTCTGCTGCACACGGCCAATACATTTTCCCTGCCCCTCTGCCAGGGCAATGCTGTGGACCAGTTCTTCTGTGAAATCCCACACATCCTCAAGCTCTCCTGCTCACACTCCTACTTGAGGGAGGTTGGGCTTCTTGTGGTTGGTGTCTGTTTATCTTTTGGCTGTTTTGTTTTCATTGTGGTGTCCTATGTGCAGATCTTCAGGGCGGTGCTGAGGATCCCCTCTGAGCAGGGACGGCACAAAGCCTTTTCCATGTGCCTCCCTCACCTGGCCGTGGTCTCCCTGATTGTCAGCACTGGTCTGATTGCCTACTTGAAACCTCCATCCACCTCCTGCCCTTCCCTGGACCTCGTGGTGTCATTTCTGTATGCGGTGGTGCCTCCGGCAGTGAACCCCCTCATCTACAGCTTAAGGAATCAGGAGTTCAAGGATGCCGTAGGCAAACTGCCCCAAAGGACGCTGTCTCACCGACAATAACCTGCCTGCCCTTATCGACACATTTCCCAAAGTTGATCTCAGGCCAGGAGTCTGCTGGTTTCCGTTGTGATATCCCTACTCAGAGATAATCTTCTGGGTTTATGCTACTTGTCTTGAAGTTTGTTCAGGTGATGTCTGACCCTTCCATAGAATTGTGTCAGATGTGGCCTGTCCAATCAGAGCTCGTCAATAAAAGGGCATCTCCCAGCTGTGGTGCTTGAAGGTTGAGAATTTCCCCTAGAAACGTGCTGCCAATAGATGCCAATAACTAGTTTTTTGGTGGTTTTTTGTTTGTTTGTTTGTTTTTTTGGTTTTTTTTTCAAAAGAGTCTTTTCTCCATGGGTTCTCCCTGTGATTGGGTTTAAGCTCATGGTACCATTGGGTTCCACTGAACCAAAGCTCTGTATTTCAAGACTCTCTTCCTGGTGTCCAGTGGCGGTGGAGTTTGCATATGGGCTCCCAATTACCTCCTTCAGCTACTTCACGTACGACAGGACTGGTGGCACATACAAGTCTCTCTCAGAAATGAATTTGGAGGGGTGAGGAGAGGATGGGGACTCATAATCTGCCCTGGGCTGGGAGTGATTGGAGACTCCGAAGGTGAAATACCCGCAAAGGTGATGTCCCCCTAAAGTAAATCCTGAATCCTGGTGTCCACAAACAAGGACTCTGAAGCGCTGTGGGAGTGAGTGGGGAACCAGCAGGCAGCGGGAAGGGAGACCAGAGAGATGTGGGAGCTGCCTGAGGAGGCCCAGGGCGCTCGTGCTGTCCTGGGCAGTGGGGGCAGAGAAGAGGTCAAATGCAGCTGAGGCTGAGGAAAACCTACAATGTGAGTGCAGGAGAGCCTGGGAGTGCCTGGCCTGCGCTTCCTTTAGTCCTTCTTGCAAGCAGCAGCCCTGGGGCTGATGGGCAGCGTGAGAGCCCTCTCTGCCTCTTGGGAGCTGCTGTGCCCTTCCGAGGGGCTGTGGCTGTGGGTGAACGGCCAGAGCTCTGCAGCCCCATTGGATGGGCAGTGCCATGGGGCCAGCCCAGACTGGGCTGCTTCATTGCTCTGGGCTGTTGGAGAGGACAGGGCAGGTGGGGAGAGGCTGGGCTGGAAAGAGCCCAGGAGAGGAAAACACCAGCGTGGAGCCGAGCTGTGAGTGTGCAGGTGAGGGCACCCAGCAGGTGCTCACGGTGCAGAGCCAGCTGGGATGGTGAAGGAAGCAAGGACCAACGGTGCAAAAGAGACGGACCCGGTCTGCGCTGTGTTCTCTGGAGACTGTGAGAAAGCTGCTCCAGGGAAACCATCCCAGATGGGTCCCACGACCCAGACATTTCCATATGTGGCTGAACATCCCATGCCTGAAGAGGGACTTTTACTGCATGGTCACCTCTGTCCTCCTCCTTTGCTCACTGATACCCAACTCCACCACTGTTATCAATAAAAAGGGAACCCATTTCCTACTGACATTTCTCGCACCCCAGTCCCACAGCTCTCGCCACTGCTGGGCTCTCAGCCAAACCCTTTCTCACACAGCTCCAAACACATCAGGGGCTCATGGCCTTGTCTCATCCAACACGGAGAACGTCCATGGATTGGGATCCCCCAGCTGCCCTGGGGCCTTGCTCAGTGTTTCCCCCTGAAAGGTTTCTCAAAGCCCATCTCTCTCAGCCTCTCCTTGTCCATAATGTGCTCCAGGCCCAACCATCCTTCTGGGGTGGGCAGGACTCGCTCCAGGCTGGGCAGGGTCTTCCTTGTGCTGGGAGCCCCGTCCTGGACACAGCAGCCCTGATGTGTCCTGTGGTGGGTTAACCTTGTCCAGCAGACGGACCCCCCCCAGCTGCTCCCTCCCTGCCCGGAACCAACGGGACAGAGGGAGAGAGTGAACCAGAAGAGCTCATGGGCCGAGGGAGAGCGAAGGAGGTCAGGGACCGTCACTGGCACTGGCACAGACGTGGGGACTTGCCGAAGGCCGTTTAATTTATTGCCTGTTAAAAAGGTTCCGCTTGTGAGAAACAAAGTCTGAAAGGCTGTTGCCATCCCACCTTCTCCCAGCTCATGGGTCAGGAGGAAGGGAAGGAGACTGTCACTGGCAAAGATGTGTGGACTGACGGAAGGTCACCCAACGCAGGTGTAGGACCACGCGCCCCGGCAGCGCCCTGCGAACAGGCAGGTTTGTGCAGGGCAGTGCCCAGAGGCCGCGACGGGGCCTGAGAGCGGTGAAAGGCTCGGGCAGAGAAACGCCTCCTGTGAGGAAAGTCTCCAGGCAGGAGGGATAGGAGCAGCCAATGAGAGGAAACTACAACTGTACCCTAAACCCGAGGCTTTGAGACCTAAACAGAGGCTCCCACCCCCCGCGATTGGCCCGGAGCGCAGGGAGGCTAAAAAGCTAAAAAGGAGCTTTCTGCCAAGAAAAAATTGGGGGTTTGGACCTTCAAAATGAAACTATGGAGCCTAAAAGAGGCTCTGGGTAATCAAAGACAGGTTAGAACCCGAGAAATGATGATTTCAGCCCCAAGTGTGAGGCAGGGGTCTCCTAGGGAGGTGCTGGGACCGTGCTGGGGACACAGGGCTTGGGGACGAGGACACAGCCGAGGGGACACCGGGGCAGATGGGGACAGTCCAAAAGCCACCATGGGTGATGGTGACCCGTCTCCCACCCCCTCGCAGTGGAGGCCCCACCTCCCCCCCAGCCCCAGCAGTGGTGGTGCTGGAACCATTGTGACCTCACAACCCACCACGGCGTGAGGTCCAGCCGGCGCAGCCACAGCGGGGCAGTTCCTGACCAGACAGTGACTGGAAAGGAGCACGAAGCCTTGGACGAGCCTCCAAGCTCACACCACGTCTTTCTCTCACACCACAGCGGCCCCACGGTGCTGAGGCATCTCCCTTAAGCTCATCTCTCCCCATCCCCAAATTCTTTCATCCCTCAGGATGGCAGAAAGAGCCCCCAGTGGCCCCATATTGGCCTGGGAGGAGGTGGGAGCAGCTCCAGGAGAGAAACTCCAGGCTGGAGCCCTACGAGGTGACCACGACCTGGCAACTGCAGCCCGGTGAGTGAGGGCTGGGAAGGGTTGGGGCTTGGAGAACAAGTCTTACGAGGGACCTGGGGTTGTTCAACCTGGAGAAAACGAGGCTGAGAGAAGACCTCATCACTGTCTACAACTGCCTGAAAGGAGGTTGTGGAGGGTTGGCTGTTGGTCTCTTGGCCCAAGTGATAGGACAAGAGGGGATGGCCTCAAGGTGCACCAGGGCAGGTTCAGATGGGACATCAGGAGATATTTCTTCACCAAAAGGGTTCTCAGGCACCAGAATGGCTCCCAGGGAGGTGGTGGAGTCACCATCCCTGGAGGGGTTTAGAAGCTGGGGAGATGAAGTGCTCTCGGATCTGGTTTAGTAGTGGTTAGGTATGGCTGGACTTGATCCCCAAGGTCTTTTGGCCTCCGTCCTCAGCCATGCTGTGTTTAAAGCCCTTCTCCCTGTCTTGGAAGCTTGTTGGCGAGGATGCTGTGTCCCACCAACTCATCTGTGTTTGCTCTCATCTCTGCAGATGAGAAGCCACCAGAGGGGGATGCAGAGGCCCCAGAGCTCCAGAAAGGAGAGGATTCCGGGAGCATCTCATTGCCATCTGGGATCAAGAACAGCAGACGGAGTCGCTCCTTGGACTCTCTTCCACGGCATCACAGTGAGAACTCTGTGAGTAGAACCTGTGGGGTTGGTTTGGCCTCACTGTCTCTGGGGAGAAGGTTCCTGCTGTCCCCAACAGGGGATAATCCATGGGCAGCACCCCAGTGTCCCAGCAGCAGCTCCAGTCCTCCTGGCCACCAGCGAGCCCTGGTGTCCTGTAGGGCCAATAGATGGTGTCCACGAGACCAACCTTCCTCCTGCTGCCCTGAGGACCTTCTGCTCTCATCTTCTGCCCTGCAGAAACTTCAACCTGTGCTTCCCTGTGGTCTCTGCTGCCGGGCATCTCTTGGAAGAGCCCTTTGCACTGCTTGGCCAAGCAGCACCATCAGGGTGCTCTGTGTGATGCTTCTTCCCTCCCATAGGTGCCTGGAGAATGCCTCCAGCTGACAGAGGTTCTCCTCGAGGCCATTGAGAACTTGGCAGCAGATGACTTCCTTTTGACGCAGAGGGGAAGAAACGTCATGGAGGTGGTCCTGATGGACCCTGAATCTTGGCTGACCGATGTAAGTTCCCTGGGGCTGGATTGTCCTGCCCGTGAGACCTTTCAGGCCTGGTTCTTCTTCCCTCCTTCACTTACCCAGCTCTTATGGGGGCAGAGGGGTGGGAAGGGCAGCAGTTGCAGTAGATGCATGGGACATGGATGCTCTCCAGTGGCCGCAGCATCCTCACCTGTGTCCTTTCCAGGTGCCAAATATCATGAGGTACATCCACAAAACAGCAGACTACATAAACACGGAGGATTCCTGCCAGCTCCTGGTCTGCCTCCTTCACCTGCTGATCCTGTGGAAACCCAGGGAAGCAGTCAGGAGCCTCTTGGAGATCTCACCAACGTGTGACAGGTACCAGCCATGCCACTGTGGAGAGCTGGCCAAGCCCAAGCCATGCCACCACGCTCCTCCAAGCCCCATGGAGAACCTCCCTCAGCCCCACAATTGATGGAGGTGGGATGGGAAAGGGCTGCAGCTCCACCAAGGCGTGGAGGAGCTGCACCAGCCATGGAACCGTGGTGACGGCAGCACAGCTAAACCTGCGCTCTGGGTCTGCAGGACTGCCCGGACCATGTGGGAGGTGATGATCTCACTGCCCGACACGTTGGTGAACGTATTGGAGGAGCTGCTGGAAGTGCCTGAGGACCAGCACAGGGACTTCAACATTGACATGGAGGTCATCATGACCTTGATGGTGAGTGACCATGACTTGCAGTGCTCTGCTTCCCTCCCGCTGTATCCCCTGCGTGGCTCTGCAACCTGCACCGCTGCAGCAAGTTCAGAAGAAGCAGCAGAGCAGTTCTTGGTGGGAGGAATATCTTTAGCACCTCCTGAGGTGGCTTCAAGCCTGAGGAGAAGATACCCTCTCCACCACCACCTTGTCCTCATCACAGTGCATGCCACGCTACACCTCCTGCAGCTCTCCCCATGCTCTGTCTTGCAGCGCCTGGCCTCCGGGAAAGTGGGCACCAAGGGCTTTGCTGTCCTCTACAAAGCCCAGAGGTTCCTGAGGACATCGAACCCCATGATGCTCTCATTTGCACTTCGAGCCCTCCTCATCCTGTCAGGCAACCATGAGATGGTGAGAAACCAGTGGAGCTGTGTTGGAACCCAGTGGAGAAACCAGTGGAGTGTGGTGAAAAACAGTGGAGAAATCAGTGGATCTGTGTTGGAACCCAGTGGGGTGTGGTGGAAACCAGTGGAGTGTGGTGGAAACCAGTGGAGCTGTGGTGGAACCCAGTGGAGTGTGGTGGAACCCAGTGGAATGTGGTGGAAACCAGTGGAGTGTGGTGAAACCCGTGGAGCTGTGGCCTGGGGTGTTGGGAATGTGCTCCTTGGCTTGAGCTGGAGGTCAGGGTGGTGGGTGATGTCTCCACTCACCCTTCCTGCTCTGGAGTTGTTGGAGGGTTCCTGGAGGGCCTCCAGCCACAAATACATGTGGACCTTCAGGAGGGTCAGAAAGGGGGTGGCTCAGCAGTGGACGCGGCTCTCCTGCTCTCCCTTCCCTTTCTCAAGCTCTTCCTCCATCTCTATTATCATCCACCGTCCGCCAGGAGGTTCCTCAGCCGCTCCCATCCCACCTGAAGGGAAGCCAGATGGGAGGCTGGTGGCATCTTGGCCAGCGTGGTCTTTGCCCCCTACCCAAGAAGGAAATGGTTTTCCACAGGCCAGAAAGATGCCGGTCCTGCTGCCGGACATCATGGAGTACCTGCAGGACGCCAACAAGGGTGTCAAGACGAAGGCCTTGCAGCTCATCAAGAATGTGATGGATTCCATGACGACGGAGGAGGCCAAGTCCATCACTCTGACACTGCTGGAGAAGCTCCTGCCCCTCTTTGATGACGTAAGGAGCTGTGGGATCCTCAGCCCTGCAGGACATGGGCAGGAGGACCCTCCTCGCTTCTCCCATGGGGTCCTACAGGTCTCTGGGTCATTCAGCCATAGCCTGTCCCAAAGCCCTGGGGCTGGAGATCCAGCCTCGGGGTGTCCACCCTCGCATTGTCCACGCTAACGCCCTCGCTCGTGTCATGGAGAGGCTGTGGATGAATGGGGGAAGAGTGGGTAGAAAGCTGCCTGGGGGAGAAGGACCTGGGGGTGATGGGGGACAGTGGTGGAACATGAGCCAGCAGTGGACCAGGTGGTCAAGAAGGCCAATGGCATCTTGGCTTGTGTTGAATGGACCCTTCCTAAGTTCGTGGATGACACTGAGCTGGGAGGAAGGGTCGATCTCCTTGAGGGGAGGGAGGTTCTGCAGAAGGACCTGGACAGGCTGCATAGATGGGGTGAGGCCAACAGGATGAGGTTCAACAAGGCCAAGTGCCAGGTCCTGCGCTTGGGCCACAACAACCCCGAGTAGCTCCAGGCATGGGCAAGAGTGGCTGGAAAGCTGCCTGGAGGAGAAGGACCTGGGGATGTTCGTTGACAGCGGCTGAACACGAGCCAGCAGAGGCCCAGGTGGCCAAGAAGGCCAATAGCATCTTGGCTTGGTTCAGAAACAGCATGGCCAGCAGGTCCAGGGAGCTTCTTCTGCCCCTGGACGCAGCACTGGTGAGGCCACACCTCAAATCCTGGGTTGAGTTTTGGGTCCTGCATTACAAGAAGGACATTGAGGTCCTGGAGAGCATCCAGAGAAGAGCACCAAAGCTGGTGAAGGGGCTGGAGAACAAGTCTTACGAGGAGCAGCTGAAGGACCTTGGGTTGTTTAGCCTGGAGAAGAGGAGGCTGAGGGGAGACCTTATTGCTCTCTACAGTGACCTGAAAGGAGGTTGTAGAGAGGAGGGTGCTGGGCTCTTCTCCCAAGTGACAGGGGACAGGACAAGGGGGAATGGCCTCAAGCTGCACCAGGGGAGGTTCAGGCTGGACATCAGGAAGAAAAGGGTCCTCAGGCACTGGCAGAGTCTGCCCAGGGAGGGGGTGGAGTCCCCATCCCTGGAGATCTTTAAAAGACGGGTAGATGAGGTGCTCAGGGATGTGGTTTAGTGGCAGGTAGGAATGGTTGGACTCGAATGATCTAAGAGGTCTTTTCCAACCTGGTGATTCCATGAATCCCGTGTCCTCCCTCGCAGGAGCACAGTGAGGTGCGCCAGCTCTCCATCGTCCTCTTTGGAGACACCGTGAAGGCTGTGGGGTGGAGACACAAGAAGAAGATGAAGAAGATCGTGAAGAGGGCCCTGCTCCCACTGTTCCTCCGCATGAACGACCTGATGGGGACAGTGGCCAAGGTGCGACAACCAGGGTGGTGGAGAGGGGTGTGTGGACACCACCAGGGTGGTCCTGGTGTGCAGGGTAAGGGTTGGTGGACATCAGTTTGGGAATGTGTGTCTCCAGGGTCCCACCGCTCTTGTGCCCAAGACCCCTAGGGCTTTGGGACAAGGTCTGCCCTTCATTCCCAGGGATGAAGTCCCGCTCCTCACACTCTCCTTGCTCTGGGATGGTGACCTCGGTGTACACCGAGGGGGGGCACACGTCCAGGGCAAGGAGACCCAGCTTGTTCTCCAGCTGGGAGAGCAGTGGGAAGGGAGATGGAGCCATAGAGGACCCATCCTGCATCTCAGGATCAACTCTCATCCCACCCAGAGCGTGGGATGAAGGAGCAGAGCAGCCAATGTCCTGCTGGAGGGTGAGCCAGCAGAGGCCCAGGTGGCAAAGGTGGCCAATAGCATCTTGGCTTGGAGCAGAAACAGTGTGGCCAGAAGGTCCAGGGAGGTTCTTCTGCCCCTGGACTCATCACCGGTGAGGCCACACCATCAATCCTGCATTCAGTTTTGGGTCCTGCACCACAAGAAGGACAGTGAGGTCCTAGGGAGCCTCCAGAGAAGAGCAGCAAAGCTGGTGAAGGGCCTGGAGAACAAGGAGAGCAGCTGAGGGACCTGGGGTTGTTTAGCCTGGAGAAGAGGAGGCTGAGGGGAGACCTCACCACTGTCCCAAACTTCCTGAAAAGAGGTTGTGTGGAGGTCTGGTCTCTTCTCCCAAGTGATAGGACCAGAAGGGATGGACTCACGCTGCACCAGGGCAGGTTCAGATGGGACACCAGGCAAAACTTCTTCCCCAAAAGGGTTCTCAGGAGCCAGAACGTCTCTCAAGGAGCTGGTGGAGTCACCATTCCTGGAGATGTTTAAAGATGGGGAGATGAAGTGCTCAGAGATCTGGTTTAGTGGTGGACAGGTACGGTTGGACTTGGTCTCTGAGGTCTTTTCCAACCTAGGGATTCCACAATTCTGTGGTTGATGGGACGTTCTGCTGCCTCCATCCTGTGCTTGGTGTCTCCAGGACTGCATCCCTGGTCCCACATGGCTTTGCCCCTCAGCCTGTCCCCACCCCTGACACCATCTCAACAGCTCTTGAGGTTCTCGGTTCCGCTGCTGGTGGCAGGAGATCCCTGAGGTGGCGGCTGCCCCGTGTCCCTGCCCTGGTCACATAACCCAGTTCCAGCTCAGCCCCTGGTGGGATCAGCAGGTCTCCTTCCCTGGGCACCATCTCCCAACCTCTGCTTATCTGCAGGATTCCAGGAACACCCTCATGATCTGCTCAGAGTTCCTGGGGTGGAGGAACCTCAACCGCCTGGCCCGGACGTACCAGACCACAATGATTGGAGAGTGCTTGGTGAGGATGGGCTGGATGACCACTGTCCCCCTGAACCCAGAGCTTGGAGATGCCTCCTCCTTCCCTGTCCTTGAGCATGAAGCACCCCCAGAGATTCATCTCCAGCTCCTCTCCCCTCCCTGCCCCTGGATGCTGAAGGAGATGCCCTGGCAGTGGGACAGGGAGGTCTGGACACATCCAGGTTCTCTCCAAACTTCAGCCCCACCAGGCTCCTGGCTGGGAGCGAGGGAGGGCGCTGGGAGGAGGGACTGGTCTGGTGGCTGTGGAGCATCTGGACCACCTCTGTGTCCTTCTTCTCCTTCCAGCTCGAGTGTAGCAGGAGCCAAGTGGACAAATTCCTGCAGCAGAGCCTGTCCTACCTGCAGGACCCTCAGGACAGCTTGCGCAAGGCGGCCGTCGTGTTCCTTGGTGAGCCACCACCCCGGGTCTCCTCTTTGTGATCTCTATGGTTCTTCCAAATGGAAGCATTTCATGATTGTAGAACCTTCTCCCAAAGCCATGGAGTGATAGGACAAGGGGAAATGGCTTGAAATGGGAGGGGGAAGATCTAGATTAGACATTAGGAAGAGACTCTTCATGATGAGGGTGGCCACCACACTGGCAGCACGGGACAGCCCGGTGGCTGCCGGAGCCCTGGTTGCCCCCAGGAGTGTCCACCACGCTGGTGGGGTCAGGAACTGAGCACTGCTCTTCCTGGTGTCCCCCTGTGCTGGGGCCAGGAGCTGGGGAGCAGGAGATGTGACCAAGCTCTCTGTCCAGGTCTGGCCGCATGGCGCCTGAAGAACTGGAGCTCGGAGAAGATCTTGGAGATCAGCAACGGTGAGGAGGGACAGGGCTGGGGCTGGTGGGGCAGGGACAGAGCTTGGGCAGAGCTGCCATGCCTGGTCCTGCTCCAGGGAGGTGCTCCAGGGGCAGAGGAACGTATTGGGGGCAGAGGGGACATTCCCACGCAGGAGCTTCTAAGTGGGCTTTGTCCCAGCTGCTCCTCCTGGCCAAGCAAAGAGATGAGTGGGGCTGGAAGGGTCTGGGGGTCGTCTGGGGATCCCTGAAGGTGGTGGGGTTCATGTCCAGGGAGACTTTAGAGGAACATTCCAATATGGAAATGTTCTCCTGTGAGGGTGGAGAGGCCCTGGCCCAGGTTGCCCAGAGCAGCGGGGGCTGCCCCATCCCTGGAGGTGTTCAAGGCCAGGTTGGATGGGGCTTGGAGGACCTGATCCAGCGGGAGGTGTCCCTGCCCATGGCAGGGGGTGGGACTGGATGGGCTTTGAGGTCCCTTCCAAGCCAACTCATTTTATGATTCTCTGATCTTCCTGCCCTTGCAGCCCTCCTGCCATTCAGGGACGACCCAGATCCCTTGGTCGGCTCCGTGGCAACTCAGACCATCAACCTGCTGTCAAGAAAGAGGCCAACTCCAAGATGGAGCCTGCAGTGGCTGCGCTGGTGGCCCTTCTGAGCCTTGGAGGGACCAAGTTCTCCTCCCAGAGTGGCCACATTCCAATATTTATTGTCTTTAATAAAGCCAGAAGAGCAAGTCGTGTCCCGTGATGGCTTCTCATGGGAGCACCCTGAGTGTCCCATCTTGAGCTCTGGGTGGTAGTTGGGGCTCCATGGGGTAACAGGGATCTAAAGCTTCTGGAGAGCATCCAGAGGAGATGCTGAAGGACTTGGAGGAGAAGCCGTGTGAGCAGCGGCTGAAGCCACTTGGTCTGGTCAGCCTGGAGAAGAGGAGATGGAGGGGAGACCTCATCGTGGTCTGCAGGTTCCTCACAAGGGGAGGAAGAGGAGAAAGTTCTGAGCTCTTCTCTTTGGTGACCAAGGACAGGACACGAGGGAAAGGCTGAAAGATGCCAGGGGAGGGTGAGGTTGGACATCAGGGAAAGGTTCTTCCCCCAGAGGGTGGTGGAGCTCTGGAACAGCTCCTCAGGGCAGCAGTCAAGGCGCCAAGCCTGACAATGTTCAAGAAGCCTTTGCCCAACGCCCTCAGCCTCACAGGGTGAATGTTGGGGTGTTACAGTGCTGGGACAGGACTTGGACTCGATGGTCCTTGTAGGTCCCTTCCAAGTCAGGAGCTTTTGCAAATGGTTTAAAGTTTTAACTGCTGTTTGCAATTTGACTTGCTGAAGTTTAATTGTGGCATCTAAAATTTTCCACTCAAGATATTTCCAGATTTGGATTTTTTCAGGTGCAATTTGAAGGCAAATTTTCTCTAATACAATTTTTGCAATGGTGTTAATTGAGGTTTGGGTGATATACAGCTCAACCGCTCTGTCCATATGCCTAAAGCTTTTTTGTTGAACAATGCTGTCCATGTGCTGCCTGTATCTACTCTTTTTCTTGCCAACTTTCAATTAAATATTACTTGTTTCACTTCCAAGATTCTTCATCGGGACTTTCCGGTCTCGTTGTGGGAACAGTTGTGTGATGACGGTCAATACCCAATTTCTCTGATTTCTCAGACCATCTGTGGACTCCCACAGGGTGACACTGATGGTGACCTCACACCCTCCTGCTGCTGCTTTGAGCTCATGAGTCAGATGCTCACTCCTGTGTGCCGTGCATGGGTTCTGCTGGTGATGGTTCCTCCAAAAAGCCATATTTAGTCGTGTTTAAATGTTATTGTGATGTCACCAGGAGCCCCACACAAGCCGTGTGCCTGCTCTCTCCCCAAAAGCTGTTCCATATGAAGTACTTAGGGACATGGTTTAAGGAAGTGTTAGGAATGGTTGGACTCGATGATCCAGTGGGGCCTTTCCAACCTGGTGATTCTATGATTCTATGATTCCAGCACCCGT
>NW_026527757.1:31405-87937 GCF_017976375.1 Cuculus canorus
CCCTCAGGGCAGCATCTGAGCAGGAGAGCTTGAGGATCTGTGGGATTTCACAGAAGAACTGGTCCACAGCATTGCCCTGGCAGAGGGGCAGGGAAAATGTATTGGCCGTGTGCAGCAGAGCAGTGAGAAACCCAGCGCCCCAGGCAGCTGCTGCCATGTGGACACAAGCTCTGCTGCCCAGGAGGGTCCCGTAGTGCAGGGGTTTGCAGATGGCAACGTAGCGGTCGTAGGACATGACCGTGAGAAGGGCAAACTCTGCTCCAAGCAAGAAGACAAAGAGAAAGACTTGGGCAACACATCCTGAGTAGGAGATGGTCCTGATGTCCCAGAGGGAATTGGCCATTGATTTGGGGACAGTGGTGGAGATGGATCCCAGGTCGAGGACGGAGAGGTTGAGGAGGAAGAAGTACATGGGGGTGTGGAGGTGGTGGTCACAGGCGATGGTGGTGATGATGAGGCCGTTGCCCAGGAGGGCAGCCAGGTAGATGCCCAGGAAGAGCCAGAAGTGCAAGAGCTGCAGCTCCCGTGTGTCTGCGAATGCCAGGAGGAGGAACTGGGTGATGGAGCTGCTGTTGGACATCTGCTGCCTCTGGGCATGGGGAACTCTAACAGAAGAAAAAGGACAATGAGAAGTTAGGGGAGAAATTCTCTGAGCAAAATCAAAGCCATCTTGTTCCCAGCTACCCTCTGCTTGTACCTTTCTGAGACAGAGGGTAATCACAGTCCCATGTTCACCTTAAAATCCACCAGGCCCTGCTGAGAGCAGAGGGATCCACCTCATACCATTCAGTGTCTCACCCTTTCCTAAGATCTCAACACTCAGCTTTCAGCCCAGGACACACAGAGCTCATTTCACAAACCCAAAAGTATTTCCTCTCTCGTAGCATCTCTGCGCTTCTCCATGGGGCTTTCAAGGTAACACAAAGATGTGATAGAACAGTTTGGCACCCTGGAGGGCAGCTCAGTGTTTGGAAGGAAAATTCAAGGAGATACCAAAGCGAGGGAGTGTCTCACAGTAAGAGAGGATCATTTCATTCCTCAGGGAATGGCACAGACTGCACTGCCCACAGCCCCACTGTGCAATAATAGCTTGGACACTCTACTGCCATGGACACAGCTGTACCGGAGAAGTCAGAAGACCAGAGCCTGACTTGGCTGCAGCAACTCCCATCCTCAGAGAGCCTGGCAGCAAGAATGAGAGAACAATAGCAAGAACAGAGATGAGGGAAGAAAGAGTGAGAAAGAGAGTGAAGGTCTGAGTGAGAGTGGCCTCAATCTCTTTCTCTGTGGTCCAGGGCAGAGGCAGCCGGGCACACAGACAGCGTTCCCCTTCCCCAGCTGTGCTCGCCCCCTCCCAGACACCAACCTTGCCGGGCAGTTGCTCTCAGCCCCTGGGCTCTGGAGAGGGCACTGGAGCTGTGGCTGCAGAGGAGGGGGTTCAGCCCTGGAGCCCAGAGCCCTGAGGGCAGAGGCTTTGCTGGGTGGGAGAGGAGGCAAGGGGGCTTGCTCAGAGGAAGGGGCTGCCCTGGAGGGGAGCACACAGAGCTCTCTGAATTCTCCCTCCCACAACATCTCTGTTTTAAGTTCCTTTCATTCCCTGATCCTATCTCTTCTGCCTAGTGATTTTTTCCTTGCAGGTTTTTCCCTGTCCCGTGCCTTTTCCCTGCTGGCAGACCTCATCCCAGCCGCTGTGCCCTCACCTACACAAACCTGCCTGTTTGCAGGGCACTGCCTGGGCACGTGTTCCTGTCTTCAGGTGGAAAAGGGCAGAACAACCTGATGGGTCCAGCAGAGCTGGTGCTGGTGCTGGTCGTAGGCAGAGGAGGTGCTGAAGAAATTTTAGGAGGCTCCCGTCAGACCGACTGTTCACTCAACAGTGCAGTGCAGGAATCCCAGTGACTTGTTCAAGCGTGAGAGCCTCTTTTTCCAATTCTCCCCCATAATTTTCCAAGAGTTGGAAGCTGAAAAGACAGACAAAAGAAAGCTCCTCTTTTGTAACATAATCCCTGCCTTGCTTTTCCCTTGAAACACCCCTTAGAAATGTCCTGGGGTGACCTGGAGCTGTGAGCAGCCCTCACCAATACAGCGCACTCTGGACAGAGAATTGTGCCAGGATTTGCTCCTTCCACCCAGAGCTTCTCCCCACAGCGCCATGGGGAGCTCTCCGGGCAGGCTGAGCACTGACTCTGGGTTGGAGCGACCCAAGGACAGCCCAGGGCACCCCTGAGTGCACACCTGGCTCCACACCCTGCAGAAATCCCTGGGTGGAGGAAGGTCACATGCCCCGTCCCTTCGAGTTTATCAGGGAAGCTCTGCTCCAAAGCACCTCCTTTTTCTCTACATTGGAGAAACTGTAAGAGTCTTCCCAACAAACCCCCAGGATGTGGGGGCTTTAAGAGATCTTGTCAGGAATGGCAATTGTCCTGCAGCCAGAGGCTTACCGTGTAGAGGGCTGTGAAGATATTTCTTCAAATGAAGCCTTCTTTCTCCTTGCATTCCACCGTGCCCTTCACCTCTCTGTGCCTCCCTCCTCTGCCCTCGCTGCCTGCAGGCAGTGCCCTCAGCCCTGCTGGGCTTTGCAGAGGAGCTGCTCCTGCCCAGAGATGGCTCTTTGTAGCGCTGCCCACTTGCCACCAGCTCCCTCCGTGCCAGGAGCCCAGCCCAGCTCAGCAGCAGAGGAGCAGCCCAGGGCATTCTAATGACCCTCTGGTGGTTTTGATGCTGAGTCCATGACCCACAGCCCCTTAGAGGAAGTCGAATAAACCTCTCAAGAAGTCAAAGTCCAATTCAAACTCCAAAGTTTCTTGCAGTGTTAATGGGTCCCACTGAGGGCACTGCTGAGAAAGCATCTCCAGTGTCCTGTTAGAGCAGAAAACTGGAGGCAGTGAAAACAGGTTAGGAAAAGGCAAGTCCTGGAGTAATGAATAAATGAATAGATAGATAGATAGATAGATAGATAGATAGATAATAAATAAATAATAAATAAATTGTAGTCCTTTTCAAAACCACTGAGCAGGTATGCTTATGCCAGGCTCAGCCAAAGCACTCTTCAAAACACAAGGACTGCAAACAATACAGACCCGTCCCCAGGTACACGACACAGAAAGGTAAAGTCCTGTTTGCTGTGGGTTTTCTCTGTTGCAGAGGCACAGAACTGCTCTGCAGCTTGTGCTGGCACTGGAGGCAGAAGTGCGCTATCAGTCAGCCTGAAGGGAGCGCACACACACAGAGAAGGACTTTGGGCCCCGAGTTCCCTAGAACTGAGTAAGGAACACACCCCAGGAACTCCCATGATACTCTGTCTTTAACTCCTTTTAATATTTAGAGGTAAGATCATTAGACCAAAACATGTGTAAACATGAGAAAAAGGTTTCTGCTGTCACGAAGCCTCTTATTTTCAAAACTATTTCTCGGCACAAACTGTATAAGCAGTCCTATTTATTTTGCCTCTTACAACTGTTACTGCACAGTGCTTTGAGGGTGGGTTCAGGGTTTTCATGGGGAAAGGGGGAAAGGATGGAACATTTTGAATGTGGGTCCCAGAAAAAAGGAAGGAAAGCACCATACTTGGGAAAACGGCTCCAGGCAGGGATGAGAAACCCTCTTCCCAGTGAAGTCCAGATTGATGGTGCCATGCTTCTGTGAGTATCACAGAGCACTCTTAAAACTCCCTACTAGTGTTTCTCATTTAATTTGCACGCTAAGGGTATGGTTTGTATCCTCCGTGTCACTCCCCTGGTGCAAAAGGGAGAGATCCTTACACAGTGATGTATAACCCTAAGCCCGGAACAACCTGTCTAGACTGCCAGAAAATATTCTCATCCTTTTAAAAAGCTTTCAGCCTCATCTGTGCTCCCCACAACTAAGTTGCTTGCATCCTTGAAGAGTGGCTGTTCAGAGTCCCGGGATGCTGAGGACTTTCCCCTTTCATTTAGTTTATAGGAGCTGATCTGCTATTTAATCTGGTGTGTGCTGACCTCTGGTGGCAGAAAATATCCATATGAATTACATCTATTTCACTACAGGTTAGAAACGTGAGTTTTTCTCTTAGAAGGAGGTAAGAGTAAACCAGCAGGACAGGGACCAGAGGCTGGCAAGAAACCCCATCCCTGGAGGTGTTCAAGGCCAGGTTGGATGGGGCCTTGGGCAGCCTGATTTAGTGGGATGTCCCTGCCTATGGCAGGGGGGTTGGAACTAGATGATCTTTAAGGTCCCTTCCAACCCTAACTATTCTATGAAAACAAGGTAAAGGTGACTCTGACGCTGAGCAAACCTGGATGTGTTTCATTAATCCAAAGGACCAAGCCCTGATCCCATTAACTGAAAGGCCAAGCCCTGACCCCCAGCCCTTAGGAAGGGAGATTCTGTCCCTCACTCAGTCCTCATGGCTCTTCCTGGGGCAGTGGAATGTGGAGATGGGCAATGCCAAGGGCAGGACCGTGGAAAAACACCTCCTGAGAATGGACAAGGAGGCAATGAGGCCCCAGGGCTGGAAGGATTTGTCATCTCCTCATAGGCATCCGTGGCAGAGACGACAGCCATCACCAAAGTCATGAAAAGGCTGCTCTGGTAGGGAGCTTTCAGCTTTTCCACAGCCCTCTGTCCTCTCCACATCATGCTGTCCCACAGTGTTGCATCACCTGTGCCTCTTGCCCTGCAGGCTGCACTCATCTCCCCGGCTGCCCCACCTTGCTGTCCCCTTCCTTTGCTGATGTCTCTCTGTCCTCCCTGGCTCTTGCTTGACACACAAAGCCCTGGGCTGATCCAGACTCCTTCTGGATGACTTGTGGCACCACAGCACTGCCCTTGGAGTGATATTTCTGTCTCCTCTTGTCCAGCCTGGACCTCCCCAGCTACGAGTTTTAGCATTATTTCTTTCTCCTGCCATTTTCCACTATGAAGAAAAGCTCCACCATCTCTGAAACCACCCTTGAAGCACTCTCAGGCGAATCCTACAGTGTCTGCAGCCTCCACACCAATGAGCCCAGAGGCCACTGGTCATACGCTTGAGGTCTCCAAACCCCATCCTGGGAGGCCTCTGGGCACTCTCCAGGGTGTTTGCAGGTGAAATCATAGTGGTCACAGGCCAAGACAGACTTTTTCCCAAAGCCTGTGGTGGCAGGACGAGGGGCAATGGCTTTGAACTGGAAGAGGGGAGATTTAGATTGGATGTAAGGAAGAACCATTTTACAATGAGGGTGTCAAGGAACCGGAACAGGTTGCCCAGAGAAGTTGTGGATGTCCCATCTCTGGAAGTGTCCAAGGTCAGGAACTTTGAGCTAAAGCGAGAAAACAGATTCAGCTCTAGGTCAGACCAGAACAAACCAGTATGGACTAAGAGATGGAGATTGCCCAGGGCCTGGCCGGGATGGAGTTCATTTTCTTGCTCGTAGCCTGTGTGGGGCTGTGCTCTGCGCAGGGCGCTGATAACACACTGGTACTGCAGCTCCTGCTGCTCCGTGCTGGCAGAGAGGCAAAGGCCTTCTCTGTTTCTCACTCTGCCCCAGAGAGAGGAGGCTTGGGGTGGGAAGAGACTGGGAAGGGGGAAATCAGGACGGGTGGCTCAAACGGACCAAAGAGCAATCGCACGCCTCGTAGAACCTTGTTCAGCACTAAAACTGGGAGGGGAGCTTCTCCAAAGCAGCCATTGCTTGGACACTGGCTGGACATCACTCTGCTGGTGGGACTGACTGCTTCTCCATCCCTGGTTTCCTTTTTTCTTCCCTCCATTTATGAAACTCTCTTTATCTTCACCCACGAGTTTTGTTTTCTCGCTTTTGCCCTGGCGATCGTCTCCCCCATCCTGCTGGGGGAGGGAGGAGGGGATTATGTAAGGGTTTTGCTGCCAGGGGGTCACCCCAAAAGACAATCACACAGCAAAGGGGTCGGTGCCTGCTTGTGAGGTCACCACTGCCCGAGTAGCCGATGGGCCAAGAGGAGACTCGTGGCATTTGTAGGAGCTTGTGAGGTCACTTGTTCACTCGTACCTGATAAGTGGGGAGAGAGCAAAAGGTTGGATACATGGTGGTCAGGTCACTGATTCCCACGGAACCAACAGGCCAGGGGAAGGACAAAAGCTTGTGTAGGTGTTGGTGAGGTCATTAGTGTCTGATTCCTCCACAGGCCAGGAGAAGGCCCATGGGTTGTGCAGGTTCTTATGAGGTCACTCCCCCCTGAGGAGCTGATAGGCCAGGAGAAGGCCTGTAGATGGTGCAGGTGCTTGTGAGGTCACTGGTGCCTGAGCAGATGATAGACCAGGAGGTGGCACATGGCCTGTGAAGCTCCTTTGGATGTCAGTGGTATCTGAACACCCGATAGAGCAGGAGCAGACATGGCAGTTGTAGATGCCAGGAGGTCACCTGTGGGTGAGTGGTGGGTGGGCCAGGAGAAGGCACGTGGCTGTGTACAAGCTTGGGATTGCACTGGTGCTGGGGCAGCTTTTGGGGAGAGAGCAGGAACACGGCTTGTGTGGGGCTCCTGGTGACATCACAATAACATTTAAACACGACTAAATATGGCTTTTTGGAGGAACCATCACCAGCAGAACCCATGCACAGCACACAGGAGTGAGCATCTGACTCATGAGCTCAAAGCAGCAGCAGGAGGGTGTGAGGTCACCATCAGTGTCACCCTGTGGGAGTCCACAGATGGTCTGAGAAATCAGAGAAATTGGGTATTGACCGTCATCACACAACCGTTCACAAAACGAGGCTGGAAAGTCCCGATGAAGAATCTTGGAAGTGAAACAAGTAATATTTAATTGAAAGTTGGCAAGAAAAAGAGTAGATACAGGCAGCACATGGACAGCATTGTTCAACAAAAAAGCTTTAGGCACGTGGACAGAGCGGTTGAGCTGTATATCACCCAAACCTCAATTAACACCATTGCAAAAATTGTATTAGAGAAAATTTGCCTTCAAATTGCACCTGAAAAAATCCAAATCTGGAAATATCTTGAGTGGAAAATTTTAGATGCCACAATTAAACTTCAGCAAGTCAAATTGCAAACAGCAGTTAAAACTTTAAACCATTTGCAAAAGCTCCTGACTTGGAAGGGACCTACAAGGACCATCGAGTCCAAGTCCTGTCCCAGCACAGTACAACCCCAACATTCACCCTGTGAGGCTGAGGGCGTTGGGCAAAGGCTTCTTGAACATTGTCAGGCTTGGCGCCTTGACTGCTGCCCTGAGGAGCTGTTCCAGAGCTCCACCACCCTCTGGGGGAAGAACCTTTCTCTGATGTCCAACCTCAGCCTCCCCTGGCATCTTTCAGCCTTTCCCTCGTGTCCTGTCCTTGGTCACCAAAGAGAAGAGGTCAGAACTTTCTCCTCTTCCTCCCCTTGTGAGGAACCTGCAGACTGTGATGAGGTCTCCCCTCCATCTCCTCTTCTCCAGGCTGACCAGACCAAGTGGCTTCAGCCGCTGCTCACACAGCTTCTCCTCCAAGTCCTTCAGCATCTCCTCTGGATGCTCTCCAGAAGCTTTAGATCCCTGTTACCCCATGGAGCCCCAACTACCACCCAGAGCTCAAGATGGGACACTCAGGGTGCTCCCATGAGAAGCCATCACGGGACACGACTTGCTCTTCTGGCTTTATTAAAGACAATAAATATTGGAATGTGGCCACTCTGGGAGGAGAACTTGGTCCCTCCAAGGCTCAGAAGGGCCACCAGCGCAGCCACTGCAGGCTCCATCTTGGAGTTGGCCTCTTTCTTGACAGCAGGTTGATGGTCTGAGTTGCCATGGAGCCGACCAAGGGATCTGGGTCGTCCCTGAATGGCAGGAGGGCTGCAAGGGCAGGAAGATCAGAGAATCATAAAATGAGTTGGCTTGGAAGGGACCTCAAAGCCCATCCAGTCCCACCCCCTGCCACGGGCAGGGACACCTCCCGCTGGATCAGGTCCTCCAAGCCCCATCCAACCTGGCCTTGAAAACCTCCAGGGATGGGGCAGCCCCCGCTGCTCTGGGCAACCTGGGCCAGGGCCTCTCCACCCTCACAGGAGAACATTTCCATATAGGAATGTTCCTCTAAAGTCTCCCTGGAGATGAACCCCACCACCTTCAGGGATCCCCAGACGACCCCCAGACCCTTCCAGCCCCACTCATCTCTTTGCTTGGCCAGGAGGAGCAGCTGGGACAAAGCCCACTTAGAAGCTCCTGCGTGGGAATGTCCCCTCTGCCCCCGATACGTTCCTCTGCCCCTGGAGCACCTCCCTGGAGCAGGACCAGGCATGGCAGCTCTGCCCAAGCTCTGTCCCTGCCCCACCAGCCCCAGCCCTGTCCCTCCTCACCGTTGCTGATCTCCAAGGTCTTCTCCGAGCTCCAGTTCTTCAGGCGCCATGCGGCCAGACCTGGACAGAGAGCTTGGTCACATCTCCTGCTCCCCAGCTCCTGGCCCCAGCACAGGGGGACACCAGGAAGAGCAGTGCTCAGTTCCTGACCCACCGGCGTGGTGGACGCTCCTGGGGGTAACCAGGGCTCCGGCAGCCACCGGGCTGTCCCGTGCTGCCAGCGTGGTGGCCACCCTCATCATGAAGAGTCTCTTCCTAATGTCTAATCTAGATCTTCCCCCTCCCATTTCAAGCCATTTCCCCTTGTCCTATCACTCCATGGCTTTGGGAGAAGGTTCTACAATCATGAAATGCTTCCATTTGGAAGAACCATAAAGATCACAAAGAGGAGACGCGGGGTGGTGGCTCACCAAGGAATACGACGGCCTGCCTTGCGCAAGCTGTCCTGAGGGTCCTGCAGGTAGGACAGGCTCTGCTGCAGGAATTTGTCCACTTGGCTCCTGCTACACTCGAGCTGGAAGGAGCAGAAGGTCACAGAGGTGGTCCAGATGCTCCACAGCCACCAGACCGGTCCCTCCTCCCATCGCCCTCCCTCGCTCCCAGCCAGGAGCCTGGTGGGGCTGAAGTTTGGAGAGAACCTGGATGTGTCCAGACCTCCCTGTCCCACTGCCAGGGCATCTCCTTCAGCATCCAGGGGCAGGGAGGGGAGAGGAGCTGGAGATGAATCTCTGGGGGTGCTTCATGCTCAAGGACAGGGAAGGAGGAGGCATCTCCAAGCTCTGGGTTCAGGGGGACAGTGGTCATCCAGCCCATCCTCACCAAGCACTCTCCAATCATTGTGGTCTGGTACGTCCGGGCCAGGCGGTTGAGGTTCCTCCACCCCAGGAACTCTGAGCAGATCATGAGGGTGTTCCTGGAATCCTGCAGATAAGCAGAGGTTGGGAGATGGTGCCTAGGGAAGGAGACCTGCTGATCCCACCAGGGGCTGAGCTGGAACTGGGTTATGTGACCAGGGCAGGGACACGGGGCAGCCGCCACCTCAGGGATTTCCTGCCACCAGCAGCGGAACCGAGAACCTCAAGAGCTGTTGAGATGGTGTCAGGGGTGGGGACAGGCTGAGGGGCAAAGCCATGTGGGACCAGGGATGCAGTCCTGGAGACACCAAGCACAGGATGGAGGCAGCAGCACCTCCCATCAACCACAGAATTGTGGAATCCCTAGATTGGAAAAGACCTCAGAGACCAAGTCCAACCGTACCTGTCCACCACTAAACCAGATCTCTGAGCACTTCATCTCCCCATCTTTAAACATCTCCAGGAATGGTGACTCCACCAGCTCCTTGAGAGACGTTCTGGCTCCTGAGAACCCTTTTGGGGAAGAAGTTTTGCCTGGTGTCCCATCTGAACCTGCCCTGGTGCAGCGTGAGTCCATCCCTTCTGGTCCTATCACTTGGGAGAAGAGACCAGACCTCCACACAACCTCTTTTCAGGAAGTTTGGGACAGTGGTGAGGTCTCCCCTCAGCCTCCTCTTCTCCAGGCTAAACAACCCCAGGTCCCTCAGCTGCTCTCCTTGTTCTCCAGCCCCTTCACCAGCTTTGCTGCTCTTCTCTGGAGGCTCCCTAGGACCTCACTGTCCTTCTTGTGGTGCAGGACCCAAAACTGAATGCAGGATTGATGGTGTGGCCTCACCGGTGATGAGTCCAGGGGCAGAAGAACCTCCCTGGACCTTCTGGCCACACTGTTTCTGCTCCAAGCCAAGATGCTATTGGCCACCTTTGCCACCTGGGCCTCTGCTGGCTCACCCTCCAGCAGGACATTGGCTGCTCTGCTCCTTCATCCCACGCTCTGGGTGGGATGAGAGTTGATCCTGAGATGCAGGATGGGTCCTCTATGGCTCCATCTCCCTTCCCACTGCTCTCCCAGCTGGAGAACAAGCTGGGTCTCCTTGCCCTGGACGTGTGGCCCGCTCGGTGTACACCGAGGTCACCATCCCAGAGCAAGGAGAGTGTGAGGAGCGGGGCTTCATCCCTGGGAATGAAGGGCAGACCTTGTCCCAAAGCCCTAGGGGTCTTGGGCACAAGAGCGGTGGGACCCTGGAGACACACATTCCCAAACTGATGTCCACCAACCCTTACCCTGCACACCAGGACCACCCTGGTGGTGTCCACACACCCCTCTCCACCACCCTGGTTGTCGCACCTTGGCCACTGTCCCCATCAGGTCGTTCATGCGGAGGAACAGTGGGAGCAGGGCCCTCTTCACGATCTTCTCCATCTTCTTCTTGTGTCTCCACCCCACAGCCTTCACGGTGTCTCCAAAGAGGACGATGGAGAGCTGGCGCACCTCACTGTGCTCCTGCGAGGGAGGACACGGGATTCATGGAATCACCAGGTTGGAAAAGACCTCTTAGATCATTGAGTCCAACCATTCCTACCTGCCACTAAACCACATCCCTGAGCACCTCATCTACCCGTCTTTTAAAGATCTCCAGGGACGGTGACTCCACCCCCTCCCTGGGCAGCCTCTGCCAGTGCCTGAGGACCCTTTTCTTCCTGATGTCCAGCCTGAACCTCCCCTGGTGCAGCTTGAGGCCATTCCCCCTTGTCCTGTCCCCTGTCACTTGGGAGAAGAGCCCAGCACCCTCCTCTCCACAACCTCCTTTCAGGTCACTGTAGAGAGCAATAAGGTCTCCTCTCAGCCTCCTCTTCTCCAGGCTAAACAACCCCAGGTCCCTCAGCTGCTCCTCGTAAGACTTGTTCTCCAGCCCCTTCACAGGCTTTGGTGCTCTTCTCTGGATGCTCTCCAGGACCTCAATGTCCTTCTTGTAATGCAGGACCCAAAACTCAACCCAGGATTTGAGGTGTGGCCTCACCAGTGCTGCGTCCAGGGGCAGAAGAAGCCTCCCTGGACCTTCTGGCCACACATTTCTGAACCAAGCCAAGATGCCTATTGGCCTTCTTGGCCACCTGGGCCTCTGCTGGCTCGTGTTCAGCCGCTGTCAACGAACATCCCCAGGTCCTTCTCCTCCAGGCAGCTTTCCAGCCACTCTTGCCCATGCCTGGAGCTACTCGGGGTTGTTGTGGCCCAAGCGCAGGACCTGGCACTTGGCCTTGTTGAACCTCATCCTGTTGGCCTCACCCCATCTATGCAGCCTGTCCAGGTCCTTCTGCAGAACCTCCCTCCCCTCAAGGAGATCGACCCTTCCTCCCAGCTCAGTGTCATCCACCGAACTTAGGAAGGGTCCATTCAACACAAGCCAAGATGCCATTGGCCTTCTGGACCACCTGATTCACTGCTGGCTCATGTTCCACCACTGTCCCCCATCACCCCCAGGTCCTTCTCCCCCAGGCAGCTTTCTACCCACTCTTCCCCCATTCATCCACAGCCTCTGCATGACACGAGCGAGGGCGTTAGCGTGGACAATACGAGGGTGGACACCCCGAGGCTGGATCTCCAGCCCCAGGGCTTTGGGACAGGCTATGGCTGAATGACCCAGAGACCTGAAGGACCCCATGGGAGAAGCGAGGAGGGTCCTCCTGCCCATGTCCTGCAGGGCTGAGGATCCCACAGCTCCTTACGTCATCAAAGAGGGGCAGGAGCTTCTCCAGAAGTGTCAGAGTGATGGACTTGGCCTCCTCCGTCGTCATGGAATCCATCACATTCTTGATGAGCTGCAAGGCCTTCGTCTTGACACCCTTGTTGGCGTCCTGCAGGTACTCCATGATGTCCGGCAGCAGGACCGGCATCTTTCTGGCCTGTGGAAAACCATTTCCTTCTTGGGTAGGGGGCAAAGACCACGCTGGCCAAGATGCCACCAGCCTCCCATCTGGCTTCCCTTCAGGTGGGATGGGAGCGGCTGAGGAACCTCCTGGCGGACGGTGGATGATAATAGAGATGGAGGAAGAGCTTGAGAAAGGGAAGGGAGAGCAGGAGAGCCGCGTCCACTGCTGAGCCACCCCCTTTCTGACCCTCCTGAAGGTCCACATGTATTTGTGGCTGGAGGCCCTCCAGGAACCCTCCAACAACTCCAGAGCAGGAAGGGTGAGTGGAGACATCACCCACCACCCTGACCTCCAGCTCAAGCCAAGGAGCACATTCCCAACACCCCAGGCCACAGCTCCACGGGTTTCACCACACTCCACTGGTTTCCACCACATTCCACTGGGTTCCACCACACTCCACTGGGTTCCACCACAGCTCCACTGGTTTCCACCACACTCCACTGGTTTCCACCACACTCCACTGGTTTCTCCAATGTTTTTCACCACACTCCACTGGTTTCTCCACTGGGTTCCAACACAGCTCCACTGGTTTCTCACCATCTCATGGTTGCCTGAGAGGATGAGGAGGGCTCGAAGTGCAAATGAGAGCATCATGGGGTTCGATGTCCTCAGGAACCTCTGGGCTTTGTAGAGGACAGCAAAGCCCTTGGTGCCCACTTTCCCGGAGGCCAGGCGCTGCAAGACAGAGCATGGGGAGAGCTGCAGGAGCTGCAGTGTGGCATGCACCGTGACATGGACAAGGTGGTGGTGGAGAGGGTATCTTCTCCTCAGGCTTGAAGCCACCTCAGGAGGTGCTAAAGATATTCCTCCCACCAAGAACTGCTCTGCTGCTTCTTCTGAACTTGCTGCAGCGGTGCAGGTTGCAGAGCCCCGCAGGGGATACAGCGGGAGGGAAGCAGAGCACTGCAAGTCATGGTCACTCACCATCAAGGTCATGATGACCTCCATGTCAATGTTGAAGTCCCTGTGCTGGTCCTCAGGCACTTCCAGCAGCTCCTCCAATACGTTCACCAACGTGTCGGGCAGTGAGATCATCACCTCCCACATGGTCCGGGCAGTCCTGCAGACCCAGAGTGCAGGTTTAGCTGTGCTGCCGTCACCACGGTTCCATGGCTGGTGCAGTTCCTCCACGCCTTGGTGGAGCTGCAGCCCTTTCCCATCCCACCTCCATCAATTGTGGGGCTGAGGGAGGTTCTCCATGGGGCTTGGAGGAGCGTGGTGGCATGGCTTGGGCTTGGCCAGCTCTCCACAGTGGCATGGCTGGTACCTGTCACACGTTGGTGAGATCTCCAAGAGGCTCCTGACTGCTTCCCTGGGTTTCCACAGGATCAGCAGGTGAAGGAGGCAGACCAGGAGCTGGCAGGAATCATCCGTGTTTATGTAGTCTGCTGTTTGGTGGATGTACCTCATGATATTTGGCACCTGGAAAGGACACAGGTGAGGATGCTGCGGCCACTGGAGAGCATCCATGTCCCATGCATCTACTGCAACTGCTGCCCTTCCCACCCCTCTGCCCCCATAAGAGCTGGGTAAGTGAAGGAGGGAAGAAGAACCAGGCCTGAAAGGTCTCACGGGCAGGACAATCCAGCCCCAGGGAACTTACATCCGTCAGCCAAGATTCAGGGTCCATCAGGACCACCTCCATGACGTTTCTTCCCCTCTGCCTTGAGAGGAAGTCATCTGCTGCCAAGTTCTCAATGGCCTCGAGGAGAACCTCTGTCGGCTGGAGGCATTCTCCAGACACCTATGGGAGGGAAGAAGCATCACACAGAGCACCCTGATGGTGCTGCTTGGCCAAGCAGTGCAAAGGGCTCTTCCAAGAGATGCCCGGCAGCAGAGACCACAGGGAAGCACAGGTTGAAGTTTCTGCAGGGCAGAAGATGAGAGCAGAAGGTCCTCAGGGCAGCAGGAGGAAGGTTGGTCTCGTGGACACCATCTATTGGCCCTACAGGACACCAGGGCTCGCTGGTGGCCAGGAGGACTGGAGCTGCTGCTGGGACACTGGGGTGCTGCCCATGGATTATCCCCTGTTGGGGACTGCAGGAACCTTCTCCCCAGAGACAGTGAGGCCAAACCAACCCCACGGGTTCTACTCACAGAGTCCTCACTGTGATGCCATGGAAGAGAGTCCAAGGAGCGACTCCCTCTGCTGTTCTTGAGCCCCGATGGCAATGAGATGCTCCCGGAATCCTGTCCTTCTTGGAACTCTGGGTCCTCTGCATCCCCCTCTGGTGGCATCTCATCTGCAGAGATGAGAGCAAACACAGATGAGTTGGTGGGACACAGCATCCTCGCCAACAAGCTTCCAAGATGGGGAGAAGGACTTTAAGCACAGCATGGCTGAGGACGGAGGCCAAAAGACCTTGGGGATCAAGTCCAGCCGTACCAATCCACTACTAAACCAGATCCCTGAGCACTTCATCTCCCCAGCTTCTAAACCCCTCCAGGGATGATGAATCCACCACCTCCCTGGGAGCCATTCAGGTGCCTGAGAGACTTTTTGGTGAAGAAATATCTACTGATGTCCCATCTGAACCTGCCCTGATGCACCTTGAGGCCATCCCCTCTTGTCCTATCACTTGGGCCAAGAGACCAACAGCCAACCCTCCACAACCTCCTTTCAGGCAGTTGTAGACAGTGATGAGGTCTTCTCTCAGCCTCGTTTTCTCCAGGTTGAACAACCCCAGGTCCCTCGTAAGACTTGTTCTCCAAGCCCCAACCCTTCCCAGCCCTCACTCACCGGGCTGCAGTTGCCAGATCGTGGTCACCTCATAAGGCTCCAGCCTGGAGTTTCTCTCCTGGAGCTCTGCCACCTCCTCCCAGGCCAATATGGGGCCACTGGGGGCTCTTTCTGCCATCCTGAGGGATGAAAGAATTTGGGGATGGGGAGAGATGAGCTTAAGGGAGATGCCTCAGCACCGTGGGGCCACTGTGGTGTGAGAGAAAGACGTGGTGTGAGCTTGGAGGCTCGTCCAAGGCTTCGTGCTCCTTTCCAGTCACTGTCTGGTCAGGAACTGCCCCGCTGTGGCTGCGCCGGCTGGACCTCACGCCGTGGTGGGTTGTGAGGTCACAATGGTTCCAGCACCACCACTGCTGGGGCTGGGGGGGGGAGGTGGAGCCTCCACTGCGAGGGGGTGGGAGACGGGTCACCATCACCCATGGTGGCTTTTGGACTGTCCCCATCTGCCCCGGTGTCCCCTCGGCTGTGTCCTCGTCCCCAAGCCCTGTGTCCCCAGCACGGTCCCAGCACCTCCCTAGGAGACCCCTGCCTCACACTTGGGGCTGAAATCATCATTTCTCGGGTTCTAACCTGTCTTTGATTACCCAGAGCCTCTTTTAGGCTCCATAGTTTCACTTTGAAGGTCCAAACCTTCGTTTTTTTCTTGGCAGAAAGCTGCTTTTTAGCTTTTAGCCTCCCTGCGCTCCGGGCCAATCGCGGGGGGTGGGAGCCTCTGTTTAGGTCTCAAAGCCTCGGGTTTAGGGTACAGTTGTAGTTTCCTCTCATTGGCTGCTCCTATCCCTCCTGCCTGGAGACTTTCCTCACAGGAGGCGTTTCTCTGCCCGAGCCTTTCACCGCTCTCAGGCCCCGTCGCGGCCTCTGGGCACTGCCCTGCACAAACCTGCCTGTTCGCAGGGCGCTGCCGGGGCGCGTGGTCCTACACCTGCGTTGGGTGACCTTCCGTCAGTCCACACATCTTTGCCAGTGACAGTCTCCTTCCCTTCCTCCTGACCCATGAGCTGGGAGAAGGTGGGATGGCAACAGGCTTTCAGACTTTGTTTCTCACAAGCGGAACCTTTTTAACAGGCAATAAATTAAACGGCCTTCGGCAAGTCCCCACGTCTGTGCCAGTGCCAGTGACGGTCCCTGACCTCCTTCGCTCTCCCTCGGCCCATGAGCTCTTCTGGTTCACTCTCTCCCTCTGTCCCGTTGGTTCCGGGCAGGGAGGGAGCAGCTGGGGGGGGTCCGTCTGCTGGACAAGGTTAACCCACCACAGGACACATCAGGGCTGCTGTGTCCAGGACGGGGCTCCCAGCACAAGGAAGACCCTGCCCAGCCTGGAGCGAGTCCTGCCCAGCCCAGAAGGATGGTTGGGCCTGGAGCACATTATGGACAAGGAGAGGCTGAGAGAGATGGGCTTTGAGAAACCTTTCAGGGGGAAACACTGAGCAAGGCCCCAGGGCAGCTGGGGGATCCCAATCCATGGACGTTCTCCGTGTTGGATGAGACAAGGCCATGAGCCCCTGATGTGTTTGGAGCTGTGTGAGAAAGGGTTTGGCTGAGAGCCCAGCAGTGGCGAGAGCTGTGGGACTGGGGTGCAAGAAATGTCAGTAGGAAATGGGTTCCCTTTTTATTGATAACAGTGGTGGAGTTGGGTATCAGTGAGCAAAGGAGGAGGACAGAGGTGACCATGCAGTAAAAGTCCCTCTTCAGGCATGGGATGTTCAGCCACATATGGAAATGTCTGGGTCGTGGGACCCATCTGGGATGGAGAAAGCCCTGGAGCAGCTTTCTCACAGTCTCCAGAGAACACAGCGCAGACCGGGTCCGTCTCTTTTGCACCGTTGGTCCTTGCTTCCTTCACCATCCCAGCTGGCTCTGCACCGTGAGCACCTGCTGGGTGCCCTCACCTGCACACTCACAGCTCAATATGGCTATCAAATATTTTCCATCCCAGATATTTCCATGGAACTGTTTGCTGATTTTTTTCAGGTGTTACTTTCATGCCCCATCTTCCTATGATCTTTTTTACACTTTTTACAACTTCTTCCAATTGAGTCATATCAGATCCTGCCACTAATATATCACCCATGTAATGACATATTAGTATATTCAAGGCTTTACATTGAACTCTGACCTCAGACAATGCACCTGCTACAAATTGTGTTTGACAAATTGTGGGGTTGTTTTTCATGCCCTGTGGTAAAACCACCCAATGATATTGCTTTCCCGCTTCTCCAACGTTAACTGATGGTACCGAGAAGGCAAATTGTGGAGCGTCCTTTTCATCTAATGGGATAGTAATAAAAACAGTCTTTTCAATCAATTCCCACTATATACCACTCAGCTGGAATCATGGTAGGTGAAAGTAGCCCTGGCTGTAATGTTCCCATCTCCTCAATTACTTCATTAACCTTTGGCAAGTCATTAATAAATGCCATTTTCCAGATTTCTTTTTTATCACAAATACAGGGTACACTTCTGTGAAGTGGAGACTGCCTGAAGCACAGAAAGTGACTCTGGGGGTTCTGTTGCAAAGCGCCTTCATCCTCCGGGAAGGGAATGTCATTAGAGGTGCAGGAGGCGCTGATGGGGTTAACATAGTGCCAAATCTGTATCCCTCTGTGTCTTTTGTAGTTGCTTTAAGTCTTTGTCCCATCTTAAGTGTTTTACCAATTGGACCATTAACCTCCGGGCAGATAATAGGCTCAGCACCACAGGGTCATCCCTGGGAGCTGTATCCCACAATTTAACTCCTGCAGCAGAGTTCAATATCATACGCTCACGTCACATCTAAACCTGGCTCGTGGCTCTGGACCCATTTTAACGATTCCAGCACCAGCTGGTGACTCCTAAATCCATCCTGTGTCCCCCAAAAGGTCACAAACAGACACTGATATTTCACTCCCCGAATCATGAAGGAAGAGGAATTTCAGGGGTGCAGCTCCTCAGCCTCTTTGGAGGGAGAGCCCAGCCTGAAGGCGCTGCACCAGGGAGATCCCATTTTATTGTGGAGATTTTATAGTGGCCTTCTGGTTCCAGAAGCGTGCTCCAGGAAAGTTGGGGAGGGACTTTTTCCAAGGGCATGGAGTGATAGGAAGGGGAGAATGATTTTAAATTGGAGGGGGGAATATTTAGATTAAGCATTAGGAGTAAATTCTTCACAATGAGGGTAGTGATGCACTGCAACGGGTTGCCCAGGGAAGTTGTGGATGCCCCATGGAAGTGTTCAAGGCCATGCAGGATGGGGCTTTGAGCAGCCTGGTCCAGTGAGAGTTGTCCCTGCCCATGGTTGCAACTGGATGAGCTTTGAGGGCCCCTTCCCACTCAAACCACTCTATGACTCTATGGCTGCAGCTGGAGTCCTTCACCCCATAGCATGCTGGAATTTGGAGTCTTTCACTCCTTGGCATCCTTTTCCCCTTTCCCGAGAGGAGCTCCCGTCTCCTCGCCTCGTTTGTCTCCCAGACCCTGCTTCAGCTTGGAGCTTTGGCTGCACATTTGTCCAACCCCTGGGGCTCCAACTGAGCGACCTTCTCCCCTCCACCCCAGGGGACCAACGGAGAATGAAGTCCCAAGGGCAGGGAAGGACACAGTTATGGGGAAGGGTCCCCTTTTCCATGACAGGCACTGGGGCTGCAAGGAGAAACTGCACACTGCCCAGTCACCAGTCAGCAAAGCAATGGAGCAAAAGACCCCAACAATCAAGCAACTGCTGCTCAGGAAGGGTGTCCTGAGCTCTGGTGCCCTGTAGGGTATTTTCTGAGGGACAGCGAGAACCCTTTGGGGCCATCACAAGGGAGTTCAGGGAAGGAAGGGAATCCCTGGAGACGTGGCAAGGGCATTCCTCCACAGCAGAAGGGAGAGAACGCTTTCTGGTTCAGTCAGATCAGTTGGGTGGGCTGAGATTTGAGGAGCATCTCAAGAGCAAAGGCACAGCCACACAGCAACTACAGACCCAGACCCTGGAGGGTGGTACAAGAGATACCAAACTTCTACAGTTTTCCTGCTATAGCAGTCAAAAAGAGAGGAAAAATTGCAGAGACCACAACAAACAGATTGCCGTGTGGCATCTGCAAAGCTTCTGCACTTATGAGTGAAAACCCAGCACAGTCCATGAAAGGAGTTGATAGAAGTGTTTATGCCTTGGGTTCGATGTCTCCTGCGAGTGGAGCACAGCGCAGCTGCACAAGTAGGTACTGAGTTCCTTCTCTGGGTCTCAGGATCACACGTTCAGGAAGGCACCTTTTCACACTTGTTGGGAGCTCAGCACCACTTCTGTTCCCCTGCGAAACCCCAGGTGGGTGTCACTGTTGGATGCAGAGTTCTCTTCCAGTGGAGACCATTAGGTCCTCTAAAGAGTTTTGAAGTTACTGAATTTCTGGGAATGGATGGGATTAGAGGGAAAAGGCCCCCCAGGATTTAGGAGCAGCTCGTTGCCCAGGCCTTCTCCAAGCCAGCTCCCAGCAGCACCAACTGCATCTCTTTGATGTCCAGATGGCGCATTACAAACCGGTGTCCATGAATACGCATTTGGAGTCTGGCAGATGCTGAAACACTGGATCAGGTTTCCCAGAGAAGATGAGGATGCCTCATCCTTGGTAGTGTTCAAGGTCAGGTTGGATGGGGGCTTTGAGAACCTGATTGAGTAGAAAGTGGTGCTGCCCATGGCAGGGGGTTTGGACTAGATGGATGTTTGGGATCCCTTCCAACCCAAACCATGGTTCTGGCCGTGGCCTCTGTGATGTCATCCTCTGTGATGCTGCCCTGTGTCCTCAGAGACCTCTCTGCTGTCCAGGACAAGCACCCTCTGGACTCACTCTCCAGGAGGATCTGGAGGAGGCAGGTGGTCTCTCCACTGGGAGCTGCCTGCGCCTTGCTCTGTGTGTGAGAAACAAAGCAGCTGCAGTTCAGCCGTCTCATTGTCTGGTGCCGGTTCTGCCGGAGAGGAAACTCTTCCCTACGGACAGGGTAGGTCAGGTCTGGCTGTGCCTCATTCTGTGCAGTCATTGCTCAGAGGTTAATCTCCATGACAGGGCCTCCAGTACTTGAGGGTTCTGTCAGCTCCTATTCTGGTGCCTCCCAGGACCTGGAGCCTGTGCTCCTGGTGATTTTCCACATGGGAGACGTTCCCAGCCCAGGGGTTCCTGTTTTGTTGTAACTGTGCCAGCCCTGCTCTGTGCTCCTTCACCCCGATCAGATTTGTTTCCGAGTGCTGTATCGCTGACTCCAGGCTGTGCAGGGAGCCATCCTGGCCTGGATGCTGAAGCTCCCTTCCAATTTATCTCCCTGCTTGTTTGCTCTGGGATCTTTCAGTACAGTCCTTAATTCTAACCTGGATTTCCACTGCTTTTTTGGTTTGGCATCATAATCTCTCCAGCCGGGAGGCAGAGGAGGGAGGGAAAGGCAGCACGGTCAGGTCTGTCCCTGCAGAGCACGGGGCCTCAAACACCTGGGAGTCGTCCTGGTTTCTCTTTTGGTGGAGCCTTGAAGAAGCCGGACCCCTGAATGGACCTTCCTGAGTGTAGGGAGCCCTGAGCATCTGGAGCCAAGTGTTTGCCAAACTCACTTCTTGCATGTTGAGAGGGAATTCTCTGGCTTCCTTGAGTACGTCGTGCTGCAAACATGCCTGAGCTTAGAAGGATGTGTCCACTGAGGGTTGTTTGTCCTGGCCGGAGAAACAGGGAGGCTTCAAGCTATGCTGGGAACCTGATGTGATCCAGGAGATGAAGCTGACTTTCCTTGGTGTTTGATTTGTTTCTTTCTTTTGAAGGGAGGCAAGCGTGTGCATTCCTTCTTGTACTCATCTCCCTGGTCCTTGTCAGAAGTCTTCCATCAATGCAGTCAGGACACAGACTGGGAGAGCTGATTGACCCCTGCTCTCCCCTTGGTGTCCTAATCTCATCATGACCCACTGTGGGTACACGTGAGCAAGCTGGGAAAGTCTCCAGTCCCAGCTGCAGCTCTCCAGCCGTGCCTTGATCCAGGTGGGACCCTTAGACCGGATTCCGGCCATGCCAGAAGGCAGAGGCAGTGCCTGGTGGCACAGGACGAGCACCTCCAGGGTGTGAGCTCTGCCCTGGCTCAGCTCTGGGTTTGGTGTGGGGCTGCACGGGGCCCTGCGTGCTGGGAAATGGCCCTGGGGCATCCAGCGCTCCACACTGGGTCTGGATTGTCCCAGCTGATCACCTCTGGTTCAGAAGTGTTCTATGTGCTGGTCTTGAGGACAGGCCTGTCCATCCTTGGGCGTCTTGCTGCAGCATTCCTTCACGCCACCTGAAAGCATTTATGGAACCTCAGCCTTCCTGTTAACTTCTCTGTGACCATTTGACCATGGTTTCTGTTTCTCCTTCTAGGGATCAGCTGAGGCTCTGCAAAATGCCTTTATCCTTGCGCGATGTTATGGGCTGTGCTGTACCTGCAGCGGTGGGACTTCTTGGCTGCTGGTGGATCTACTCCCGCATAAAGAAGCGTAGAGTCTGTCCTGAGCAAAGAGCAACAGGCCCTAGGACAGAGCAGCAGGAGGAAGTTGCAGGGGAGGAATCATCACCGGAACCAGCAGCAGGGGTTCCTCAAAGGCTGCCTCGTCTGTTGGAAGAGGAAAGGCCAGAGACTGAAAACGCTGGAGGATTTTCCGCACCCTGCCAGCCTCAGGCAGCCGTGGCACCCAGGGCCTTGCAGCTCGCAGCAGCAGAGGTGAGCTGGGAGGGGACACCTCCCCCTGGGGAGCTGGGAGGGTTTCCTTCTGGAAGGACCTGGCCATCCCTTCCTGCCCTCCCTGGGCCACCCAATGCTTGTGGCCTCTCTTTTCTTGTGCATCACCCGCTGCTCCAGCACCAGCTCCCACAGCCGCCGCAGCATGGGGACAGCGTGGCCACGGAGCTGGATGACCGCTGTCCCCTCTGCCCGGGCAGCTGGGAGGTGGCAGCTCCGGGATGCCGTGCCTCCAACAGTTCTGCTCCCTGTGCATCCTGCGCTGGGCTGGATGCCCGAGTGCCTCTGCCAGACACGCTCTAACACTTTGCACGTCTCTCTTGGCAGGACTCAGCATCGGGCACCGATGGAGCCAGCGGGGAGAGAAGCTCTGCTGTGAGGGATGGCGGCAGGAGCCAGCGGCCCCAGGCAGGGCCGGTGGAGGCAGCAGAAGGCTCCCAGTGCCCCATCTGCCTGCAAGGGGTTACAAATGCCACCTACGTGGCCTACTGCCTGCACAGCTTCTGCTTTGGGTGTATCCAGCGTTGGGCCACGATGAGGAACACCTGCCCCGTCTGCCGGCAGCCGTTGGAGCGCCTGCTGATCTCAGGGCAGGCAGATGACATGGATGAGGAGCTCGTCCTTAGCCCTTCCAATCACGTGTGCAGGTGGACGCTCATGGGAAGGCCCTGCAGACGCTTCCCACAGCAGCGCTACTACCTGCGCAGGCGGATCACTAGCAGAAGCCAGAGCCCAGCTGGCCGTGACGCTGCTACAGACACACTCAATGAGTGTGTCTCAGAGCTGCTGCAGTCTCTCCGCTTCTACCTCCGTCGCCTGCAGTGAACCCCCAGCTGATTTCCAGGCCTTGTGGATATGGGAACAGTTCCCACTGTGTAGTTTGTGATGGACTGTGCTAAAAATAAAATGTGTTTTGTAGCATCTGATCAGGCACAGCGTGAATTGTGTGGTGGGGTGGGGTTTTGTATATATTTGAGGAACTGAATTACTTTGGACATGGTGTATGGGATTGTGGAATCATGGGATGGTTTGGGCTGCAAGAGACCTCATGGCCATTCTGTTCCACCTCCCTGCCGTGGGCAGGGACACCTCCCACTGGATCAGGTGGCTCCAAGCCCCATCCAACCTGACCTTGAATACCTTCAGGTATGGGGCAGCCACCACTTCTCTGGGCAACCTGAGCCAGTGCCTCCCCACCCTCACAGGGAAATGGTTCTTCCTGAGGTCTCATCTCAATGTCCCCTCTTTCAGCTGAAAGAGGATGTCCTGAGTGTGAAGGGACCTTCTTCTGATATCAAACTTAAACCTCCCCTGGCACATCTTCCTGCCATTCCTTTGGGTGGACAACGTGTCATGTGGCCCAGTGTGTCTCAAGAACCCATCACCCAGTAGGAAGGCACAGGCCATGAAGGGGGCTGTGAAGTCACCTCTCCCTCTGGAGGGAACAGGCCAACAGCAGGAACATGGCTGGGAAAGAGACTGTGAGGTCACCGATTTCTGAAGCAGCAGAGAGGTCAGCCCTTGACTCATGGCTGGGATGTGTGCTTTGAAGCTCACATCTGGCAGTGTTCTGGCAGTGGATCTACTTGGGAATGAAGAAAAAAGCACTGAGCCCTAAGGACAGGCAGGAGGAGGAAGGGCAGGAAAATGATCCATCAGCCAGACCATCGGCATGTGTTCCTGATAGCCTGTCCATCTTAGCAAAGGAGGAATGCCGAGAGAGTGAAACTCAGCAGGGTCACCGATGTCCAAGACCTCCCCAGAGAAGAGGAACAAGGAGAGGGAAGCGTGGGAGAAGGAGCTGATGGAGAAGAAGGCCAGGCTGGCTCAGCGAGAGCAGCAGCTCCAGAGATGGTGGCAGGATCTGGAGCAGGAGCGCAAGGAGCTGCAGAAGGAGAAGGCCTCCTTCCAGCTCAAAGGGCAGAGCCAGGTAAATGCTGCCAGGGTTCACGCTGCCAGGGAAGTCGTATCCTCAGGGAACCCCTGGGACACGGCTGGGCACTGGCTGGGACCTCATCACAGTCTGCAACTGCCTCCATAGGGGCAGTGGAGGGGAAGTTGCTGATCTCCTCTCTCTGGTGACCAGGGGTAGGACACCAGGGCATGGAATGAGGCTGTATCAGGAGAGGTTCCAGTTGGACATCAGGTAAGGGTTCTTGATGGAGAGGGTGCTCAGTCACTGGAACAGGCTCCTCAGGGCAGTGTTCATGGCACCAAGCCTGTCAGAGTTGGAGAAGCATCTTGAAAATGATCTTAGTCATGTGGTTTCATTTTACACAGCTGTGTGAGGCTCAGGGAGTTGCACTCAGTGACCCTTATGAGCCCCTTCCAATACAGGATTTTCTAGGAGCCTGTGATCTTCAAGCTCCAAAAGTAGCCTGTCCATCCACTACGCTTCCCATGACATTTCTTCTTCCTGACAGTCAGTCTCCACCTTCCAAGTCTCACTTTGTGACTCCTTTTCCTCTCCCCTAACATCCCGCCAGCTCTCCGTATTTCATTCTACTGGTATATTCCCGACCTGCATTTGCTTCTCTCTGCACTTGGTGCTTGATTGCAGGCTGCTTATGACCTGTTTCTGCAGACAACACATCATCCCCTGCCAGGACCGAACCACAAATTGTTATAATAAAATCAATTTCTGTGCACATACAGAATTTTCCAGAAACTATAATAAGTTCATGCAGTGCAGGGGGGCAGGAGAAATGGCCCTCCTTACTGTAAGGGATTTCTGTCTGTGTCACTGCTGGGGCAACACAAGGGACAGAAGGGATTTGCCCCAGGGACGCTGTCAGTGGGATCCTGGCAGGTACCAAAGTGTAAAGGACCGGTGGTGCTCCCTTACACAAGGGATTTGCCCAGAGGCGCTGCCAGCACGGTCCTGTCCCGAGGAGGCTCCCCTGTGTTTTCCACCCATATCGGAGCCCTCTCCCTGGGCAGGTCCTATGGGCACTTTGGCAGAGATCCTTTCCCAGCCGTCTTCCTGCTGCTGCTCCATCCCCTCCCGAGACAAAACGGACCTCACCATCCCCTTCACAGTCAGACATTTCCTACTGGATTCTGAGTTTCTGAGACACAAATGACATCATAACCCCCTACTCATCCATCACCTCCCTATGGCCCAGGACCTGAACAGATAAAAGTACGCTTGCCCCAACCCGTGAGGAATGGACACAGGGACCTTGGTTCATGGTGGGGCATCCAAATGCTTTATTGAGGTGATTTCCCGTGTCTTGTTACTTCCAATGAGAAGAGACTTTGAGGCAGTATCTGTCCCACAGAGCTTCATGGAAACCAAAGAAATTGCTGTTTGTACACACTCAGGCTCATCTCCCCTCACACACGTGATGTGCGTACTCACATCTGATCCACACAATGCAATCATGGACTCTGACCCACTCCTTCAGTGTCCTCTCATGGAAGAACAAAGAACCTCTCCAAGCTGGGGTGAGAGGCCGGTGCTGGGAATGGTGCTTGTGAGGGGCTACACCAGGATTATTGCCCCGGGTCAGCTTCCATGTGCTGTCCAGTGCACGTGGGCACAGAGCAGACCCTGCTCTGCTGGTTCTTCAGGTCTCTTGCAGGGTGCCCGGCGGTGAGAGCACACTGCTGCACGCTCCAGCCCGGCACACCGAGACTCTTTAGCTGTACACCGGTGTTCTCACCTCTGGGAAAAGTTCTTGGGTGAGTTCCTGAAAGATACTTTAGAACAAGCCCTGAGCCTTCATGCCCTGCCCTGAGGAGATCCCCTCTCTTTCTGGAAAGGCTGTTCTGGAGGCAGCTCTGTCCCACAAGTGCCCACTGCCCGTCCCTGCCTGCGGGCACAGCACTGCCTCGCAGCACCGCTGTGACCAAGCTCAGAGCCCTCAGGCCTTCCAGCAAGGCAAGGGGTGAGGAGGAGAGTGTGGAAGGGAGAGACAACAGCTCTGGGAGATCAAGCGCTGGTGTCTGGCAGTGCTGCCGTGCTGGGACTCTTTCTCTCCATCCATGCCCACAGGAACTGACCTTGCAGCTTCAAAAATGACTTGAAGGAAAGATATCAGGAAACAAAAGTCATTGAATAGCCCTTTATTTATTGAATAGCCCTTTATTTTATTGAAACACACAGAGAGCAGAACTCCTCATTTACACAGACAATCAGTAAGAAAAGGGAAGACAAGAGTGAATTTAAAAAACAGGATAACAACATTACCCTAACTAAAAACCAGCAACTACAACAAAAAATACAGAAGCCAGTCTGGGTCTGCCATGAGTTGCATGATAACTGCTATGCAGAAGATGATGAGCAGTTCATTGCTTCAGAGAACCATCCTGTTATCAGTTTCCACACTGCATCCTTGAGCTGCTGATTCCTCAAGCTGTAGATGAGGGGGTTCAGTGCTGGAGGCACCACTGAGTACAGAAATGACAGCACAATGTCCAGTGATGGAGAGGAGACGGAGGGGGGTTTCAGGTAGGCAAACATACCAGTGCTGATAAAGAGGGAGACCACGGCCAGGTGAGGGAGGCACGTGGAAAAGGCTTTGTGCCGTCCCTGCTCAGAGGGGATCCTCAGCACTGACCTGAAGATCTGCACATAGGACACCACAATGAAAACAAAACAGCCAAATCCTACTAAGGCACTGAACACAAGAAGCCAAATCTCCCTCAGGGCAGCATCAGAGCAGGAGAGTTTGAGAATCTGTGGGATTTCACAGAAGAACTGGTCCACAGCATTGCCCTGGCAGAGGGGCAGGGAAAATGTATTGGCCGTGTGCAGCAGAGCATTGAGAAACCCAGCGCCCCAGGCAGCTGCTGCCATGTGGACACAAGCTCTGCTGCCCAGGAGGGTCCCGTAGTGCAGGGGTTTGCAGATGGCAACGTAGCGGTCGTAGGACATGACTGTGAGAAAAAATAACTCTGCTGTAAATAAGAAGATAAATAGAAAAAATTGGGTAACACATCCTGAGTAGGAAATGGTCCTGGTGTCCCAGAGGGAATTAGCCATGGATTTAGGGACAGTGGTGGAGATGGATCCCAAGTCAAGGAGGGAGAGGTTGAGGAGGAAGAAGTACATGGGGGTGTGGAGGTGGTGGTCACAGGCGATGGTGGTGATGATGAGGCCGTTGCCCAGGAGGGCAGCCAGGTAGATGCCCAGGAAGAGCCAGAAGTGCAAGAGCTGCAGCTCCCGTGTGTCTGCGAATGCCAGGAGGAGGAACTGGGTGATGGAGCTGCTGTTGGACATCTGCTGCCTCTGGATATGAAGCACCAAACATGCAGAAAAAGCTAGTGACAACTTAGGGGAGACGTCTCTGAGCAAAATCAAAGGCATTTCTCACAATGCACACTCACTACCTCTTTTCCTTTCCCAGGAGATCCTCATTCAGCTCCGTGCCTGGAGCCCTGCTCGGTGCCGGCTGAATGTGCCGAGAGGAGCAGGGCCTCTGCCCGCTGGCTGCCAGGACTCAGCCCTGCTCTGCAGCAGGGGGTCATGGGGACAGTGGGCAGTCCCTATGTTCTAATTTTCCAGTTAAAACTGCTCCACATTCTCCAACATGAATGAGAGAGAGGGGGCTTTTAACAGCTTCCTCTAATCTTAACTGAGGATTTGCACGGATGTCTGAAACATTCAGAATTTCTTTTGCATTCAGGAACAACAAAGCAATTATTGCGAGGAGAGAGCATTGCCTGTGGCTCAGTGCAGAGGGAGGGGAGCTGCTCTGTCCCTCGCTCTTGTTCCTGCTGCCCTGGGCTTGCACATCTCTGAGATGAAAGGGGATTACACTCACACGTACCCTGAGGAGCCACTGCTGAGAGCAGAAGGATCCACCTCACACCACCCATTGTCTCACCCTTTCCTAAGGTCTCAGCTTCCAGCCCAGGACACACACAGAACATTTCATGAACTCAACAGCATTTCCTTGGCTGTAGCTCCTCTGCCCCTCTACACACAAATTTCGGGTAACACCAAGATGTGATAGGACAGGTATGAATTCTGGAGGGAACCTCACAGCTTGGAAGGAAACCTAAGGAGAAAGACGGGTGTCCTCATGATGGCATCTGGTGAACGGACATTCATCTCCTTCCCCAGCGCCACTGACTGCATTGCCCACAGCCTCAGCTAAAATCAAAGATGGGACAGGGGTTCCCATGGACACAACTTAAGGAAAAGAACCACCATCTCAGTAGGTGACTCTGCAGCAGCAACTCCCATCCCCAGAGAGCCTGGCAGCGAGAATGAGAGAACAGCAAGAACAGAGACAAGGGGAGAAACAGGGAGAAAGAGAGTGAGGGTCTGTCTGCGAGAGGCCAGGGCAGAGGCAGCCGGGCACACAGACAGCGTTCCCCTTCCCCAGCTGTGCTCGCCCCCTCCCAGACACCAACCTTGCCGGGCAGTTGCTCTCAGCCCCTGGGCTCTGGAGAGGGCACTGGAGCTGTGGCTGCAGAGGAGGGGGTTCAGCCCTGGAGCCCAGAGCCCTGAGGGCAGAGGCTTTGCTGGGTGGGAGAGGAGGCAAGGGGGCTTGCTCAGAGGAAGGGGCTGCCCTGGAGGGGAGCACACAGAACTCTCTGAATTCTCCCTCCCACAACACCTCTGTTTTGAGTTCCTTTCATTCCGTGATACTATCTCTTCTGCCTAGTGATTTTTTCCTTGCAGGTTCTTCCCTGTCCCATGCCTTTTCCCTGCTGGCAGACCTCATCCCGGCCGCTGTGCCCTCACCTACACAAACCTGCCTGTTTGCAGGGCACTGCCTGGGCACGTGTTCCTGTCTTCAGGTGGAAAAGGGCAGAACAACCTGATGGGTCCAGCAGAGCTGGTGCTGGTGCTGGTCGTAGGCAGAGGAGGTGCTGAAGGAATTTTAGGAGGCTCCTGTCAGACTGACTGTTCACTCAACAGTGCAGCGCAGGAATCCCAGTGACTTGTTCGAGCGTGAGAGCCTCGTTTTCCAATTTTCCCCCATAATTTTCCAAGAGTTGGAAGCTGAAAAGACAGACAAAAGAAAGCTCATCTTTTGTAACATAATCCCTGCCTTGCTTTTCCCTTGAAACACCCCTTAGAAATGTCCTGGAGTGACCTGGAGCTGTGAGCAGCCCTCACCAATACAGCGCACTCTGGACAGAGAATTGTGCCAGGATTTGCTCCTTCCACCCAGAGCTTCTCCCCACAGCGCCATGGGGAGCTCTCCGGGCAGGCTGAGCACTGACTCTGGGTTGGAGCGACCCAAGGACAGCCCAGAGCACCCCTGAGTGCACACCTGGCTCCACACCCTGCAGAAATCCCTGAGTGGAGGAAGGTCACATGCCCCGTCCCTTCGAGTTTATCAGGGAAGCCCTGCTCCAAAGCACCTCCTTTTTCTCTGCATTGGAGAAACTGTAAGAGTCTTCCCAACAAACCCCCAGGATGTGGGGGCTTTAAGAGATCTTGTCAGGAATGGCAATTGTCCTGCAGCCAGAGGCTTACCGTGTAGAGGGCTGTGAAGATATTTCTTCAAATGAAGCCTTCTTTCTCCTTGCATTCCACCGTGCCCTTCCTCTCTCTGTGCCTCCCTCCTCTGCCCTCGCTGCCTGCAGGCAGTGCCCTCAGCCCTGCTGGGCTTTGCAGAGGAGCTGCTCCTGCCCAGAGATGGCTCTTTGTAGCGCTGCCCACTTGCCACCAGCTCCCTCCGTGCCAGGAGCCCAGCCCAGCTCAGCAGCAGAGGAGCAGCCCACGGCATTTTAATGACCCTCTGGTGGTTTTGATGCTGAGTCCATGAACCACAGCCCCTTAGAGGAAGTTGAATAAACCTCTCAAGAAGTCGAAGTCAAAGTCCAATTCAAACTCCAAAGTTTCTTGCAGTGTTAATGGGTCCCACTGAGGGCACTGCTGAGAAAGCATCTCCAGTGTCCTGTTAGAGCAGAAAACTGGAGGCAGAGAAAACAGGTTAGGAAAAGGCAAGTCCTGGAGTAATGAATAAATGGATAGATAGATAGAGTTCTAGAGAGATAGAGAGACAATTAGATAGATAGATAATAAATAATAAATAATAAATAAATTGTAGTCCTATTCAAAACCACTGAGCAGGTATGCTTATGCCAGGCTCAGCCAAAGCACTCTTCAAAACACAAGGACTGCAAACAATACAGACCCGTCCCCAGGTACACGACACAGATAGGTAAAGTCCTGTTTCCTATGGGGTTTCTCTGTTGCAGAGGCACAGAACTGCTCTGCAGCTTGTGCTGGCACTGGAGGCAGAAGTGCGCTATCAGTCAGCCTGAAGGGAGCGCACACACACAGAGAAGAACTTTGGGCCCCGAGTTCCCTAGAACTGAGTAAGGAACACACCCCAGGAACTCCCATGATACTCTGTCTTTAACTCCTTTTAATATTTAGAGGTAAGATCATTGAACCAAAACATATGTAAACATGAGAAAAAGTTTTCTGCTGTCACGAAGCCTCTTATTTTCAACACTATTTCTCGGCACAAACTGTATAAGCAGTCCTATTTATTTTGCCTCTTACAACTGTTACTGCACAGTGCTTTGAGGGTGGGTTCAGGGTTTTCATGGGGAAAGGGGGAAAGGATGGAACATTTTGAATGTGTGTCCCAGAAAAAAGGAAGGAAAGCACCATACTTGGGAAAACGGCTCCAGGCAGGGATGAGAAACCCTCTTCCCAGTGAAGTCCAGATTGATGGTGCCATGCTTCTGTGGGTGTCACAGAGCACTCTTAAAACTCACTACCACTGTTTCTCAGTAATTTGTACGTAAAGGTATCGTTTGTACCCTCTGTGTCATTCCACTGGTGCAAAAGGGAGAAGTCCTTACACAGTGATGTATAAACCTAAGCCCGGAACAACCTGTGTAGATTGCATGGAAAATATTCTCATCCCTTTAAAAAGCTTTCAGCCTCACCTGTGCTCCCCACAACTAAGTTGCTTGCATCCTTGAAGAGTGGCTGTTCAGAGTCCCGGGATGCTGAGGACTTTCCCCTTTCATTTAGTTTATAGGAGCTAATCTGCTATTTAATCTGGTGTGTGCTGACCTCTGGTGGCAGAAATATCCATATGAATTACATCTATTTCACTACAGGTTAGAAACATGAGTTTTTCTCTTACAAGGAGGTAAGAGTAAACCAGCAGGACAGGGACCAGAGGCTGGCAAGAAACCCCATCCCTGGAGGTGTTCAAGGCCAGGTTGGATGGGGCCTTGGGCAGCCTGATTTAGTGGGATGTCCCTGCCCATGGCAGGGGGGTTGGAACTAGATGATCTTTAAGGTCCCTTCCAATCCCAACTTTCTATGAAAACAAGAAACAAGGTAAAGGTGACTCTGATGCTGAGCAAACCTGGATGTGTTTCATTAATCCAAAGGATCATGCCCTGATCCCATTAACTGAAAGGCCAAGCCCTGACCCCCAGCCCTGAGGAAGGGAGATTCTGTCCCTCACTCAGTCCTCATGGCTCTTCCTGGGGCAGTGGAATGTGGAGATGGGCAATGCCAAGGGCAGAACCGTGGAAAAACACCTCCTGAGATTGGACAAGGAGGCAATGAGGCCCCAGGGCTGGAAGGATTTGTCATCTCCTCATAGGCATCCGTGGCAGAGACGACAGCCATCACCAAAGTCATGAAAAGGCTGCTCTGGTAGGGAGCTTTCAGCTTTTCCACAGCCCTCTGTCCTCTCCACATCATGCTGTCCCACAGTGTTGCATCACCTGTGCCTCTTGCCCTGCAGGCTGCACTCATCTCCCCGGCTGCCCCACCTTGCTGTCCCCTTCCTTTGCTGATGTCTCTCTGTCCTCCCTGGCTCTTGCTTGACACACAAAGCCCTGGGCTGATCCAGACTCCTTCTGGATGACTTGTGGCACCACAGCACTGCCCTTGGAGTGATATTTCTTTCTCCTCTTGTCCAGCCTGGACCTCCCCAGCTACAAGTTTTAGCATTATTTCTTTCTCCTGCCATTTTCCACTATGGAGAAAAGCTCCACCATCTCTGAAACCACCCTTGAAGCACTCTCAGGCGAATCCTACAGTGTCTGCAGCCTCCACACCAATGAGCCCAGAGGCCACCGGTCATACGCTTGAGGTCTCCAAACCCCATCCTGGGAGGCCTCTGGGCACTCTCCAGGGTGTTTGCAGGTGAAATCATAGTGGTCACAGACCAAGACAGACTTTTTCCCAAAGCCTGAGGTGGCAGGACGAGGGGCAATGGCTTTGAACTGGAAGAGGGGAGATTTAGATTGGATGTAAGGAAGAACCATTTTACAATGAGGGTGTCAAGGAACCGGAACAGGTTGCCCAGAGAAGTTGTGGATGTCCCATCTCTGGAAGTGTCCAAGGTCAGGAACTTTGAGCTAAAGCGAGAGAACAGATTCAGCTCTAGGTCAGACCAGAACAAACCAGTATGGACTAAGAGATGGAGATTGCCCAGGGCCTGGCCGGGATGGAGTTCATTTTCTTGCTCGTAGCCTGTGTGGGGCTGTGCTCTGCGCAGGGCGCTGATAACACACTGGTACTGCAGCTCCTGCTGCTCCGTGCTGGCAGAGAGGCAAAGGCCTTCTCTGTTTCTCACTCTGCCCCAGAGAGAGGAGGCTTGGGGTGGGAAGAGACTGGGAAGGGGGAAAATCAGGACGGGTGGCTCAAACGGACCAAAGAGCAATCGCACGCCTCGTAGAACCTTGTTCAGCACTAAAACTGGGAGGGGAGCTTCTCCCAAGCAGCCATTGCTTGGACACTGGCTGGACATCACTCTGCTGGTGGGACTGACTGCTTCTCCATCCCTGGTTTCCTTTTTTCTCCTCTCCATTTATGAAACTCTCTTTATCTCCACCCACGAGTTTTGTTTTCTCGCTTTTGCCCTGGCGATCGTCTCCCCCATCCTGCTGGGGGAGGGAGGAGGGGATTATGTAAGGGTTTTGCTGCCAGGGGGTCACCCCAAAAGACAATCACACAGCAAAGGGGTCGGTGCCTGCTTGTGAGGTCACCACTGCCCGAGTAGCCGATGGGCCAAGAGGAGACTCGTGGCATTTGTAGGAGCTTGTGAGGTCACTTGTTCACTCGTACCTGATAAGAAGGGAGAGAGCAAAAGGTTGGATACATGGTGGTCAGGTCACTGATTCCCACGGAACCAACAGGCCAGGGGAAGGACAAAAGCTTGTGTAGGTGTTGGTGAGGTCATTAGTGTCTGATTCCTCCACAGCCAGGAGAAGGCCCATGGGTTGTGCAGGTTCTTATGAGGTCACTCCCCCCTGAGGAGCTGATAGGCCAGGAGAAGGCCTGTAGATGGTGCAGGTGCTTGTGAGGTCACTGGTGCCTGAGCAGATGATAGACCAGGAGGTGGCACATGGCCTGTGAAGCTCCTTTGGATGTCAGTGGTATCTGAACACCCGATAGAGCAGGAGCAGACATGGCAGTTGTAGATGCCAGGAGGTCACCTGTGGGTGAGTGGTGGGTGGGCCAGGAGAAGGCACGTGGCTGTGTACAAGCTTGAGATTGCACTGGTGCTGGAGCAGCTTTTGGGGAAAGAGCAGGAACACGGCTTGTGTGGGGCTCCTGGTGACAGCACAATAACATTTAAACATGACTAAATATGGCTTTTTGGAGGAACCATCACCAGCAGAACCCATGCACAGCACACAGGAGTGAGCATCTGACTCATGAGCTCAAAGCAGCAGCAGGAGGGTGTGAGGTCACCATCAGTGTCACCCTGTGGGAGTCCACAGATGGTCTGAGGAATCAGAGAAAATGGATATTGACCTTCATCAGACAACGTGTTCCCATAATGAGGCTGGAAAGTCCTGAAGAAGAATCTTGGAAGTGAAACAAGTAACATCTAATTGAAAGTTGGCAAGAAAAATAGCAGATACAGATAGCGCATGGACAGCGTTGTTCAACGAATCATAGTAAAGCTTTAGGCACGTGGACAGAGCGGTTGAGCTGTATATCACCCAAACCTCAATTAACACCATTTCAAAAATTGTATTAGAGAAAATTGGCCTTCAAATAGCACCTGAAAAAAATCCAAATCTGGAAATATCTTGAGTGGAAAATTTTAGATGCCACAATTGAACCTCAGCAAGTCAAATTGCAAACAGCAGTTAAAACTTTAAACGATTTGCAAAAGCTCCTAGGAACAATCATTTGGGTTAAACCTTATTTCAGTGTTACTAATAAGTCCATTATTTGATCTTCCTAAGGGAGACATGGCTTTAACAACACCTCGTGCTCTTATGAGTGAAGCACAACAAATTTTGTACAATATTGAAAAAGCCATTACTCAGAGAAAAGCCCAGAGACGACTTGATGGTCATCCAATATGTTTGTTTGGTTTTGTTACTCTGTCAGGCATTTGGTCTGATAGCATAATGGGTACCTGCGCTTTCAGATCTTGTGATATTAGAGTGGATTTTTTTATCAGCCTAAGAAAACCATATTTATTCAAATTCAGATAATTGCAGGTATCATCATTAAAGGCAGAAAAAGAATAGTACAAATAACTGGAAATGAGCCATTAACATTTTTGTCTCTATTACAATAGAATAGTTAGAGTGGTGTTTAGCTAACAGTTGTTCATCACAGATTGCCCTTGAAGGCTGTGATGATTGTAAACAGAAAAGGGGGAGCTATGGGAGAAAGCGTGTATGGATTTGAACTCGATGAGAAAAGACTGTGCCCCTGAATCAACACGAGCATAAAGGATTCCTTTGTCGTGTGTGCACCAACACAGGCGGCCGATGCCTTGGTATGCCCATGATATCAGCAGCAAACGCAGAGCAAGCGGCCGCTGTTCTGAAGTTTGCTAGCTAGCTTAAAAGACCTTGGAATCACTAACAGTGCTTGTGGGAATGTAGGAGCTTGTAGCAAAGAGAAATAAGAAGAGAAGGGGTACATCTCTCGCACAGTCATTGCTCTTTATCTCCGTAGTTATGGAAACTCCAGTAGTGGAATTTTATTGGGGTAGATGTTGACATAGCTGTTAACGGGGCAGACAGGGATGTTTGTCAGATCATTTGGAAACAATACATAAAAGCATTCAGCTTCTAAAAGAAAGGGTGAAAAAGTTACAAGTAGATGATGGATCAGATCGGTCGAATAGCTTGTTTAAAGGATGGGGACTGTCAGGATGGTTGTTATCACTGATGAAAACAGGGTTGTTGATTCTGGTTGTTGTTGTAATTGTGTTATTAATGTTGCCGTGTCTGATCAGTTTGTTGCAAAGGGCCCTACAAGGGACTGTCCGGACATCTTTTTGTAGCACAAATACAAAAAGGGGGAATTGTGGGAGTCCACAGCTGGTGTGAGGAATCAGAGAAAATGGATATTGACCTTCAACAGACAATTCGTGTTCCCATAACGAGGCTGGAAAGTCCCGAAGAATAATCTTGGAAGTGAAACAAGTAACATCTAATTGAAAGCTGGCAAGAAAAATAGTAGATACAGGTAGTGCATGGACAGCGTTGTTCAATGAATCATAATAAAGCTTTAGGCACGTGGACAGAGCGGTTGAGCGAATCACTTTAACAGCTTTAGTGTATGAACACAGCCTGAGAGATAAGGAAATAACATCAGCCCTGAGCACACAGGGTGGCAGCAGGACAGTGTGAGGTCACCATCATTGTCACTGATCCCTGAGCACACAGGGTGGAAGAAGGACAGTGTGAGTTCAGTGTCACTGTCATGTCTGAGCACATAGGGTGGCAAAAGGAGAGTGTGAGGTCACTGTCAAAGTCACGTCTGAGCGCAGTGTGTGGCAGCAGAACATTGTGAGGTCACCATCACTATCACACACATTTGCGTTGATTTTCGGTTTGGGTTATGTCACTTTTTATAATTTCTTTTTCACCTATTAAAATATTTTTAACTCGGTGCACATGGAGAACCATAGAGCAGCATGGGCAGAGACCTGGCCAGCTGAGGAGTGCCCTGAGGAGATGGACATGGGCACCTGGACGCTTGCTTGACCTCACACATGAGAGACCTCCACCAATGCTTTTCAAAGCAGATTTTCCAAAGAACTATTGATCTTCTCCTGGAACTTCCTCAGCCTGGAGAAGAGAAGGCTTCAGGGAGACCTTATAGCAGCCTTCCAGTACCTGAAGGGGGTCACCAAGAAGGCTGAGGAGGGTCTCTTTACAAGGGCATGGAGGGATAGGACAAGGGGGAATGGCTTTGAATTAGAAGTGGGAAGATTCAGATTAGATGGTAGAAAGAAATTCTTCACAAAGAAGGTGGTGAGGCTCTGGCCCAGGTTGCCCAGGGAAGCTGTGGATGCCCCCTCCCTGGAGGTGTTCAAGGCCAGGTTGGATGGGGCAGCCTGGTCCAGTGAGAGGTGTCCCTGCCCATAGCAAAGGGTTTGGAACTGGATGGACCTTAAGGTCCCTTCCAACCCAAACCATTCTATGATTCTGAAAAGTATTGAAATAAACTAAAATTATTTTATTTTTAGGTTCACTTTAAAATCTTTCTCTTTAACAACACTGAGAATGACTCCAAGGAGCTGTACAAGGCTTGAAGACCTGAAGAAATCTCCAGGCAGAGAAAGAGCTCGTTAAGGCTTTCTGTATTTTAATGAGACCCAGGGTGGATTTGCTGATGAGCCCTTGAACCTCAGCTGCTGAGAAGAAGCTGAAGAAACCTCTCAAGAAGTCAAAAGTAGAACTCAAACTATCTTGAAGTCTTAATTGGTCTCAGTGAGAACAGTTCCTGACAAAGCCTCCCCAGGGACTCGTTAGGGACGATAATTGGAGGCCATGATTGCAGGCAGACAAAGGCACTGTGCAGGCAGCTGTGAAAAGCCTGGGTTTTCCTGATGAAGCAGAATGGCCAAGCCCTGACCCCCAAGCCCTGGGAAGGCAGATCTGGCTTTGACCACAATGATGCTGGTGGCATGATGATTCTCACACTGCCGAATCAAACTGGGAGCAGTTATTGCATGTAATTCCAAAGAAAGGGCTACAGAGTTATGTGCGATGCCATGGCTCTCGCACTGCTCCATGGAGTTGTAGAAGAGTTCAGTCATAGAAAGGCAGGGTCATAAAAGGGTTGAGTCATAGAAGAGCATAAGATCACTTCAGTGCGAGAATTGTCAGGTCATAGAAGAGTAACAGAAGAGTTGGGTTTGAGATGGTTAATAGAAGTGTTCGGTCACAGAGGACTCATAGCTGGGTTGGGTCATAGAAGTCTCATAGCAGAGCTGGGTTATAGAAGTCTCGGGTCATAGAAGAGTGAGGTCATAAAGGGTTACAGAATGTTTGTCATGGAAGATTTGAGTCATTGAAGTGTGAAAGTTTATTGGGGGTCTCCAAGAGTTTGGTCACAGAAAGGTCATAGAAGAATCAGTTCGGGAAGAGTTGGTTCAGAGAAGGGTCGGGTCATAGACAAGTCATAGAACCGTGTACTCATAGAAGAGTCATAAAAGGATCCTGTCATGGAATGGTCATAGAAGAGTCAGGGAACAGAAAAGTCAGAGCAAGACGTGTCAGGTCATATAAGAGTTTGGTCATAGAAATTTTAGGCCATAGAAAAGTCGGGATATAGAATGGTCAGAGAAGAGTTGTATCATAGACATCTTGGTTCACAGAAGACTCAGATTTTCAAAGAGTCAGGACATAGAGAAGTCACTGAAGAGTGGGATGACTGAAGAGTCAGCTCATAGAAGACTGTGGTTTGGAAGGTAGATGGTAGTGTTGGGTCATAGAAAGAATATATCATAGAAGTACCAGGTCATAGAAAAGGCAGTTCATACACAGAGGAGTTTGGAGGATTCATATCATAGCGGGTCAGGTCAAAGGAGTGTCACTTAATCGCAGGGTCCCAGAAGAGTTGAGTCATAGTAATGTCTGGTCATAGAGGTGCTGCAGCATAGATGACTTTCGCCATAGAAGAATTGAGTCCTTGAAATTTGCACCATAGAAGAATCAGAGAATAATTAAGTCATAGAAGGTCATAGAAGGCTTGGGTCAAGGAAGGCCAGAGTCGTGGAAAGGCCTGGTCATGTAAGAGATGGGTCACAGAATGGTTGGGTCATAGCTTATTCAGGTCATAGAGGAGTCAGGCCATAGAAAGTCATGGAAGAGTAAGAGAAGGATTGTGTGATAGAAAGCTTGGGTTATAGAAGGGTCAAATTTTAGAAGCGTTGGGTTATAGAAGAGTTGGGTCACAGAAAGGTCAGGTAGAAGGGCCGGGGAAGTCTCATTTATGCTCGGATCTGGTCATAAAAGTTTCATAGGAAATGTGGGTCATAAAAGGATCACAGAAGACTCAGGACATAAAAGACTTGAATCAGAGAAGAGTCATAGAAGGGTCATATAACCATCGGGTCATAAGAGAGTCATTAAAGGAGTGAGGTCATGGAAGGCTGAGGTCACAGAAGGAATGGCTCAGAGAAGAGGCGACTCATATAAGTGTCTGGTCATGGAGGATTCAGGTCATAGAGGAGTCAGATCATAGAAGTGTTGGGTCATAAAAGGCCCAGGTCATAGAAGAGTTGGGTAACAGGGGGATGGTGAGACAAAATCTGCCCAAGGAAATCTATTTCCCTTCTCTTTCAGACATCCAGCAATGTGATCCGAGTGGACAATGTCTGGGGCACAGCCTTTCTCCTGCTCATCTTTTGGCCATTTGGGAAAAGGACATACAATGCAGGAGTGGTGCCAGTGGGCAGGGAGTTCTCCCAGTCTCCATGACCTTTGGAAGATGATGGAGAGTGGCCCTACTGTCCCATAGACAGGGAAGGATTGTGGTTGCTCAGGAGAATCGTGACTTGATCCCCATTCTCCACTCACTGAGCTCCTCCAGAGTCCTGCCCTGAGTCCCAGGGGCCTGGGAGACCTTGCTGGGGAAGTTGGAGGACAGGAGGAGACAGGGAATCTCACCTCTGTCCCTTATTAAATGCAGCAGTAGCCACTCAGTATAGGTTTCTTCTTTAAGGGTTCCTGAAGCAGCAACAGCTCTGTCAGCAGCACTAACAGCTCCAAATCCTCCTGCCTGTGCCCCTGGCTGATCTTAGTCATGTGGTTTCATTTTACACAGCTGTGTGAGGCTCAGGGAGTTGGACTCAGTGACCCTTATGAGCCCCTTCCAATACAATGGACACAGGGACCTTGGTTCATGGTGGGGCATCCAAGTGCTTTATTGAGGTGATTTCCCGTGGCTTTGATACTTCCAATGAGAAGAGACTTCGAGGTAATATCTGTCCTACAGAGCTTCATGGAAACCAAAGAAATTGCTGTTTGCACACACTCAGGCTCATCTCCCCTCACACACGTGATGTGCGTACTCACATCTGATCCACACAATGCAAACATGGACTCTGACCCACTCCTTCAGTGTCCTCTCATGGAAGAACAAAGAACCTCTCCAAGCTGGGGTGAGAGGCCGGTGCTGGGAATGGTGCTTGTGAGGGGCTACACCAGGATTATTGCCCCGGGTCAGCTTCCATGTGCTGTCCAGTGCACGTGGGCACAGAGCAGACCCTGCTCTGCTGGTTCTTCAGGTCTCTTGCAGGGTGCCCGGCGGTGAGAGCACACTGCTGCACGCTCCAGCCCGGCACACCGAGACTCTTTAGCTGTACACCGGTGTTCTCACCTCTGGGAAAAGTTCTTGGGTGAGTTCCTGAAAGATACTTTAGAACAAGCCCTGAGCCTTCATGCTCTGCCCTGAGGAGATCCCCTCTCTTTCTGGAAAGGCTGTTCTGGAGGCAGCTCTGTCCCACAAGTGCCCACTGCCCGTCCCTGCCTGCGGGCACAGCACTGCCTCGCAGCACCGCTGTGACCAAGCTCAGAGCCCTCAGGCCTTCCAGCAAGGCAAGGGGTGAGGAGGAGAGTGTGGAAGGGAGAGACAACAGCTCTGGGAGATCAAGCGCTGGTGTCTGGCAGTGCTGCCGTGCTGGGACTCTTTCTCTCCATCCATGCACACAGGAACTGACCTTGCAGCTTCCAACAATGACTTGAAGGAAAGATATCAGGAAACAAAAGTCATTGAATAGCCCTTTATTTTATTGAATAGCCCTTTATTTTATTGAAACACACAGAGAGCAGAACTCCTCATTTACACAGACAATCAGTAAGAAAAGGGAAGACAAGAGTGAATTTAAAAAACAGGATAACAACATTACCCTAACTAAAAACCAGCAACTACAACAAAAAATACAGAAGCCAGTCTGGGTCTGCCATGAGTTGCATGATAACTGCTATGCAGAAGATGATGAGCAGTTCATTGCTTCAGAGAACCATCCTGTTATCAGTTTCCACACTGCATCCTTGAGCTGCTGATTCCTCAAGCTGTAGATGAGGGGGTTCAATGCTGGAGGCACCACTGAGTACAGAAATGACAGCCACAATGTCCAGTGATGGAGAGGAGACGGAGGAATGTTTCAGGTGGGAAAATACTCCAGTACTGATAAACAGGGAGACCACAGGCCAGGTGAGGGAGGCACGTGGAAAAGGCTTTGTGCCGTCCCTGCTCAGAGGGGATCCTCAGCACTGACCTGAAGATCTGCACATAGGACACCACAATGAAAACAAAACAGACAAATGCTACGAAGACACTGACTACAAGAAGCCCAGCCTCCCTGAGGTAGGAGTGTGAGCAGGATAGCTTGAGGATCTGTGGGATTTCACAGAAGAACTGGTCCACAGCATTGCCCTGGCAGAGGGGCAGGGAAAATGTATTGGCCGTGTGCAGCAGAGCATTGAGAAACGCAGCGCCCCAGGCAGCTGCTGCCATGTGGACACAAGCTCTGCTGCCCAGGAGGGTCCCGTAGTGCAGGGGTTTGCAGATGGCAACGTAGCGGTCGTAGGACATCACCGTGAGAATGTATAATTCTGCTGAAATGAAAAAGACATAGAGAAAGACTTGGGCAACACACCCTGAGTAGGAAATGGTCCTGGTGTCCCAGAGAGAATTGGTCATGAACTTTGGGGACAGTGGTGGAGATGGAGGCCAAGTCAATGATGGAAAGGTTGAGGAGGAAGAAGTACATGGGGGTGTGGAGGTGGTGGTCACAGGCGATGGTGGTGATGATGAGGCCGTTGCCCAGGAGGGCAGCCAGGTAGATGCCCAGGAAGAGCCAGAAGTGCAAGAGCTGCAGCTCCCGTGTGTCTGCGAATGCCAGGAGGAGGAACTGGGTGATGGAGCTGCTTCCATTGGACATCTGCTGCCTCTGGATGTGAAGCACTGAACAAAATGAAATTACAGTGAGAAGTTAGGAGAGACTTAGGAGTCTGAGTAAAATCATCAAAGCCATTTCTCACACTGTACGCTTGCCACTGCTTTTCCTTTCACAGCCCTTCCTTCAGCTCCGTGCCTGGAGCCCTGCTCGGTGCCGGCTGACTGTGCTGGGACAAGCAGGGCCTCTGCCCGCTGGCTGCCAGGACTCAGCCCTGCTCTGAGCAGGGGCTCATGGGGACGGTGGGGACAGTTCTGGTGTTGAAATTTGTCAGATAAAACTGCTCCTGGTGCAGAAGGGCTCGGCAGCATCTGCACTCCCAGTGCTAAGACTCCCCAAACACAAAAGAGTTTTAGGGGGAGAGGGTTTTTTTTTGCAGCTCACTCCCATCTCAGCTGGAGAGTTTCCTGGAAGTGAAAACCCCTCAGCATCTCTGCTGCACTCACGGAGATCAGAAGGAGTCCTGCGAGGTGAGAGCATTGCCTGTGGCTCAGTGCAGAGGGAGGGGAGCTGCTCTGTCCCTCGCTCTTGTTCCCAGCTGCCCTGGGCTTGTAATTCTCATGTTAACCTAAAAAGCCACCAGGCAGTGAGAGAGGAGAACCCCACTGCTGAGCACTCAATGTCTCACCCGTTCCTAAGGTCTCAGCACCCACTTTCAGCCCAGGACACACACGGCTCATTTCAAGAATCAAAAGCATTTTCTCTCTTGTAGCATCTCTGCCCTTCTCCATGGGGTTTTCAGGTAACACCGAGAGGTGACAGGACAGCTTTGCATCCTGGAGGGAAGTTCACAGCTTGGAAAGAAACCTCAAGGAGATAACTCAGTGTCCTAATGATAGTATCTCACAGTAAGGGAGAGTTAGCTTATTCCTCAGGGCATGACACAGACTGCACTGCCCACAGCCCCACAGATGAGATGAAAGCTTGGACTTTCCATTCCACCTGCATGGCAGGAATCAGAAAATCAGTGCCTGACTCGACTGCTGCAACTCCCATCCCCAAAGAGCCTGGCAGCGAGAACAAGAGAGCAACAACAAGAACACAGGAAAAAGAAGACATAAGAAAAAAAAAAAAAATGAGAGCCTCTTGATAAATTCTCTCTGCCTTCTCCCTCCCTCATCTCCCCCCCTCCCCCCCAGTTTCCCAAGAGTAGGAAAGTGAAAAAGAGAGAAAGAGTTCCTTATCTTTAACAGAATCTCTGCCCTGATCTTTTCCACTTAGAAATATCCTGAAGGCATTTGGAGCTGTGAGCAGCCCTGACTCACACAGCACCTCCTGAAAGCAGAAAGACCCTCTCCTGACAGGAGGTGCTTCTTCCCCCCATACCTTCTCTCTGTCCCTCCATGGGGAACTCCCCGGGCAGGCTGAGCACTCACTCTGTTTTTTTCTCTGCTGGAGAAACAGCAAGAGCCCTCCTGACAGATCCCACAGGCTGTGGCTGTGTTGGCTTTAGGAGATCCTTCCAGGAACAGCACCTGCATTGTCCTGCACCCAGAGACTCACCTGGAGAAGGGCTGTGAAGATTTTCTCCAAATGAAGCCTCCTCTTTCCTCCCACCCCACCGTGCCTTTGCCCTCTCTGTGCCTCCCTCCTCTGCCCTCGCTGCCTGCAGGCAGTGCCCTCAGCCCTGCTGGGCTTTGCAGAGGAGCTGCTCCTGCCCAGAGATGGCTCTTTGTAGCGCTGCCCACTTGCCACCAGCTCCCTCCGTGCCAGGAGCCCAGCCCAGCTCAGCAGCAGAGGAGCAGCCCAGGGCAGCCCTTTCTCCTGAAAACAGATGCAAGTCCCATGGGGTCACTGCCAGAAATGCTGGGGTTGGGGAGGTGAGGATCAGCACTGTCCATACAGGGTCAGACCTCAAGGGATGCTTTTCCATGCTACCCAGACCTCCTGAGATGGCATTCGGCATCAATGCCAATGTTTCCGTTATCTGTTGTAGAAGCTGAATATATATTTCTTAGGTGCACTTTGAAATCTTCCTCTTTAACTACACCGGGAAATGACTCCAAGGAGCTGTACAAGGCTTGAAGACCTGAAGAAATCTCCAGGCAGCGAAAGAGCTCATTAAGGCTTTCTCTATTTTAATGAGACCCAGGGTGGATTTGCTGATGAGTCCTGGAATCTCAGCTCCTTAGAAGAGACTGAAGAAACATCTCAAGAAGTCAAAACCAGAACTCAGAATATCTTGAAGTCTTAATTGGTCTCAGTGAGGATTGTTCCTGACAAAGCCTCCCCAGGGACTCGTTAGAGCAGAGAGTTGGAGGCCATGATTGCAGGCAGGCAAAGGTGCTGTGCAGACAGCTGTGATGCTGAGGAAAGCCTGGGTTTGCTTGATGAAGCAGAATGGCCAAGCCCTGACCCCCAGCCCTGGGCAGGCAGATCTGGCTTTGGCTACAATGACGCTGGTGTCATGAACATTCCACATTGCCGAATTAAATTGGGAGCAGTTATTCCATTTAATTCTAAACACAGGCCCATGGAGTCCTGTGAGATGTCAAGGCTCTCACACAGCTCCATGGAGTTCTACAAGGGTTGGGTCATAGGTGGGCAGGGTCATAAATGTGCTCAGTCATAGAAGAGTGACAGAAAACTCTGGTGTGAGAAGTCAGGTCAGAGAAGAGTCCCGTCATACAAGAGTGATAAAGGAGTTCCATTTTAGAAGGTTCATAGAAGTGTTTGGTCATAGAATTCTCACAGCAGTGTTGGGTCATAGAAGTCTCAGGTTGTGGAGGTGTCAGGTCACAAGGTGGTCCTCAGAAGAGTCAATTCATAGAAGTGTGAGAGTTTTGTTGAATTTTAGAAGGGTTCAGTCAGAGAATGGTCATAGAAGGGTCAGTCAGAGAAGGGTCAGGTCATAGACGAGTCATAGAAGAATCATAGAAGACTCAGGTCCTGAAGGGTCATAGAATAATTGGGCCATACTGTTACAAATGAGTCAGGCCATGGAAAAGTAAAGTAATATATGTTTCCGGTCATGTAAGGTTTGGTCATAGAAGGGTTTGGTCACAGAATATCTGGATCAGAGAGGAGCTGGGTCATAGAAAGCCATAGAAGGTTCAGAGTAGAGCTGGATCATAGAAAGCTTGGTTCAAAGAAGGCTCAGGTTTTAGAAGAGTTGGGTCATAGAAGAGCTGAGTCACAGAAATGTCATGTCATAGAAATGTCATGTCATAGAAGGGTTGAGTCATAGAAGAGTTGGGCCACAGAAGAGGTATCTCATGTAAAAGTTGGGTCATAGAGGACTCAGAGAGTGGTCAGATCAGAGAGGTTCTGGTCATAGTAGGGTCAGTTAATAGCAGGGTTTATTTCATAGACCAGGTCGGTCATGGAAGTGTGAGTCGCAGAAGAGTCGGCTCATAGAAGAGTCTGGTCATAGCTGTGTCTGATCATAGAAGTGTTCTCAGCATAGATGATTTATGTCATAGTAGAGTCAGGTCAGAGGAGAATCATAGAAGTCTTGGGTCATAGAAAGTCGCATCACCAAAGAGTCAGAGAACAGTCAGGTCAAAGAAGATCAGAAGTGAACCCACAAGGGAGGGTGCCCTCCTTGACCTGCTGTTTGAGAATAGAGAAGGTCTTGTGGCTGATGTGACGGTTGGAGGACGCCTGGGACTAAGCGATCATGAGATGATAGGGTTTTCAGTTCTAAGTGGGATAAAGAAGGGGATTAGCAAAACAGTCACATTAAACTTCCAGAGGGCAGACTTTGGACTGTTCAGAAGGTTGGTTGGCAAAGTCCCGTGGGAGACAGTCCATCAGGGCAAGGGAGCCCACGAGGGCTGGGCACTCTTAAAAAATGAAATCCTAGCGGCTCAGGAGCAAAATATCCCTGTGTTCCAGAAAAGGAGCCGGCGGGGGAAAAATCCCGCTTGGTTGAGCAGGGACATTTTGGGATGCATCAAAAAGAAGAAGCAGGTCTATGAGCTTTGGAGGAAAGGGCGGGCGTCTTGGGTGGACTACGGGGAGGAAGTGAGATCGTGCAGGGAAAAAATCAGGAGGGCTGAGGCCCAACTAGAAATCAAATTGGCTAAGGCTGTGAAAGATAAAAAATCTTTCTACAAATACATCAACAAGAAAAGGAGGACTGGGGAGAATATTCAGTCCCTATTGGATGCAGAAGGAACAACAGTGACAGGGGATAAGGACAAGGCTGAGGTACTTAATGCCTTCTTTGCCTCAGTCTTTAATAACAAGGAAAGTTGTTCCCTCTGTGTACAAACCCAGGAGTTAGAGGAGCAGAATGAGGCTCCCATGATCCAAGAGGAGGCGGTTAGAGACTTGCTTGCCCAGCTAGACGCCCACAAGTCTATGGGGCCGGATGGGATCCACCCAAGAGTATTGAAGGAGCTGCCAGATGTCCTTTCCAAATCCCTTTCCATCATCCTCCAGCAGTCCTGGCTGACTGGGGAAGTTCCACTGGACTGGAGGCTGGCTGATGTTGTGCCCACCTACGAGAAGGGTTGCAGGAAGGATCCGGGGAACTCCAGGCCTGTCAGTCTGACCTCAGTGCCGGGGAAAGTCATGGAACAGGTAATCTTGAGTGCTATCATGAAGCACATGCAAGAGAACCGGGTGATCAGGCCCAGTCAACATGGGTTTACAAAAGGCAGATCTTGCCAAACTAACCTGATCGCCTTCTATGACAAAATCACTCGACTACTGGATGGGGAAAGGCTGTGGATGGAGTCTTCTTGGACTTCAGTAAAGCCTTTGACACAATTTCTCACAGCATTCTGCTTCACACTCTCCTGGGTTGAAAACTGGTTGGATGGCCGGGCCCAGAGGGTGGTGGTCAATGGAGTTAACTCCAGCTGGAGGCCAGTCACAAGTGGGGTTCCTCAGGGCTCGGTACTGGGTCCAGCCCTGTTCAATGTCTTTATCAATGACCTGGATGAAGGCATTGAGTGCACCCTCAGCAAGTTTGCAGATGACACTCAGCTGGGAGGAAGTGTGGATCTGCTGGAGGGTAGGGAGGCTCTGCAAAGGGATCTGAACAGGCTGGACTGCTGGTTTCAGGCCAATGGCATGAGGTTCAACAAGGCCAAATGCCGGGTCCTGCACTTGGGGCACAACAACCCTATGCAGCGCTACAGACTGGGGGAAGAGTGGCTGGAGAGCTGCACGGAAGAGAAGGACCTGGGGGTGCTGGTTGACAGCCGACTGAACATGAGCCAGCAGTGTGCCCAGGTGGCCAAGAAGGCCAGTGGCATCTTGGCTTGTATCAGAAATGGGGTCACCAGCAGGTCCAGGGAGGTTATTCTCCTTCTGTACTCGGCACTGGTGAGACCGCACCTCGAGTACTGTGTTCAGTTCTGGGCCCCTCACCACAAGAAGGATGTTGAGGCTCTGGAGCGTGTCCAGAGAAAAGCAACGAAGCTGGTGAAGGGGCTGGAGAACGTCTGACGAGGAGCGGCTGAGAGAGCTGGGGTTGTTTATCCTGGAGGAGGCTGAGGGGAGACCTTATTGCTCCCTACAACTACCTGAAAGGAGGTTGTGGAGAGGAGGGAGCTGGCCTCTTCTCCCAAGTGACAGAGGACAAAACAAGGGGGAATGGCCTGAAGCTGCGCCAGGGGAGGTTCAGGATGGATATCAGAAAGAAGTTCTTCACAGAAAGAGTCATCGGACACTGGAACAGCTGCCCAGGGAGGTGGTCGAGTCACCTTCCCTGGAGGTGTTTAAGGAACGGGTGGATGAAGTCCTTAGGGACATGGTTTAAGGGAGTGTTAGGAACGGCTGGACTTGATGATCCAATGGGTCATTTCCAAACTGATGATTCTATGATTCTATGGCAGCAGGACAGTGTGAGGTCACTGTCAATGTCAGTCACTCCTGAGCACACAGGGTGGCAGCAGGACAGTGTGAGGTCACCGTCACTGTCACACCCGAGCACAGAGAGTGGCAGCAGGAGAGTGTGAGGTCACCGTCACTGTCACCCTTTAGCACACAGAATGGAAGCAGTAGAAGGTGAGGTCACCATCACTGTCACTCACCCCTGAGCACACAGGGTGGCAGCAGGACAGTCTGAGGTCACCAACGCTCCCCATGGCCATGGGGTCAGTGCGGAGCAGCTGTGTCCATCAGAGAGGATCCTGGAGACAGCAGCTGCCCGGCCCGGTGCCTGCGGAGCTGAAGGATCAGCCCCTCAGTCCTGGTGGAGCAGTCGGGGTTGGTGGCTCAGGGGCTCTGTGGGGCTGTGCTGGGCTCGCTGCCAGCAAGAAACCACAAACTTCCTGCCCGGGCGCTGCAGGGTGAGCACGGCGAGCGCTGCGAGGCCACGTGGGCTGTGGTTTGTGCACCTGCAGGCTCCAGCTCCTGATCTGCCCACGGGGAATAACGGCCCCTGGGTGACACGCTGAGAGGCAGGGACACGGCTGAGCCTCGGGGCAGGACAGCTGCTGCCAGGGCAGGGACAGGTCCCAGCTCCGGCTCCTGCCAGGGCCCAGCGTGGGGCTCTGCGGGGAGGGATGAGCAAGCCAGCGGTCCTGGGAGGGAGCTCTGACCCTGGCCGGGGCCTTTTCCCAGCTGCTGCTCCCAGCACAGTGGGGCTGGACCAGCGACAGGGGCTGTTTCCTCTCCGCCCAGACACAGATCCCATCCCGTCCCAGCTCCATGGTTCCCACAGCTCGGGTGCAGCTGGGCACGCGCCTCTTGGGTACGTGGATGAGCCCAGTGCAGGAGATGCTCTGTGTGCTCAGTCCCCATCGCAGGGTCCAAGAGGTGACACAACCATTTCCTCACACACAGCTTGTCCCGTGCCCATCCCCCACCACAGCCACCGTGACGTGTGTGTCCCTCATATATGGTTATGAACGGTGCTGGAGAAGTTCATTGGAGGGCTGGGCTGCCTCAGAGTGGAGATCGCTCCCGATAATGTCTAAAAAGGTGCTGCTGCTCTGATTGGCTCCTCCTGCAGCTGGGTTGGCATCTGCAGATCCATAACTCTGTCATCTTCGTTGTCCCCACGAGTCCCCAGGAGCTGTGACAGGGAGCGGGATCCATCAGGGCTGTTCCAGCACGGCAGGAGGCTCAGGATGGGGATGAAGGGGCTCCTGTCCCCTCCGGTGCTGTGGCTGCTGCTCTGGGTGCAGCCGTGCAGGGGTGAGTGCCGGGTCCCTTGTCCCACAGCCTGGGCCCAGCGGTCCCCAGCACGGCCACTGGGACACCTCTGGGAATGGGGTTTCTTTGCACGTGCCACTGAGACAAGAGGCAGAAGGTGCTCAGGTCAGTGGACCTCCTGCCTTTCCCTGTGCCTCTTTGGGTGGGAGAGGGAGCTGTGGGCCTGGGGCACGGGGCTGTGTGGGGGATTCTGGGATCAGGAGGAGAGGGGGCTCTGGACACGGTGAATGAGGGCATGGGCAGAAGGCACGTGAGGTGGGATAAGGTGCTGGGGCAGCCCCAGGGTTTTTCAGACAGTGGGGACAGGATGGACCTCATGCCCCCACTGCCCTGGAGAGGCCGAGAGATAAAGAGCTCCCACCCATGTGCATGTGAGTCAGTCTGGGCAGAGGAGACCTCTCCAGACCTGCTGGGTGGGGCTTGGTGCTCTCCTGACCAGTCCTGTGTTGTGTTTGAAGGGGCTGCAGAGGTGAGGCTGGAGAACGGCAGCGGACGCTGTGCTGGGAGAGTGGAAGTGAAACACGAGGGACAGTGGGGGACCGTGTGTGATGATCTCTGGGACATGGCTGATGCCGCAGTGGTTTGTAAGCAGCTGAGCTGTGGAGCTGCTCTCGGAGCTCATAACTATGCACACTTTGGACAAGGATCTGGCCCCATTTGGATGACTGATGTTTGGTGTTTTGGCACCGAGTCTGCCCTGTCTGACTGTAGGCACAACGGATGGGGTATAAATTACTGTTCTCACGGAGAGGATGCTGGAGTGACGTGTTCAGGTACGGGGCAAGCCTGTTCCCAACCTTTGGGGCTGAGGTGGGGGAAGGGACCTGCTGCGCCCTCAGGGAAGGAAGGGGGTACTGGGGAAGGGCCTGGTGTGGCTGATCACTCTGCTGAGCTGAGGCTGTCACTGCTGGTTTCCAGCAGGAAAAGGAAAGCCCAGTGGAACTCGGCACCGTGTGTGGGTGTGTGTGTGAATGCCCACTCTGCCTCAAGGTCTCTGTTGGTTCCCAGCTTTCTCCTCCTGTGCACACAGGAGCTGACTGGCAGAGCAAAGGACCAGGTCTCCCTGTGCCAGAGGCACTGAAAGCAGCTCACATGGCCACCCACAGCCCCAGGGAAGGGGCCAAGGTGGCCAAGGATGGTTGGGTTGTGTCCCCTGGCAGAAACGAGCCCCCAAGGGGCTTCTCAATGAGGAGAAATGCTGGGCTTGGGCCGAAGAGCAGGATGGGCCATGGCCACCTCATTCCTCTTCCAGGATCATGAATGCAGCTCGCACGGAAACACCCCTGTGACAGCAGCACTGCCCTGCCCAGCCTCTCCTGCCCACCCCAGCCCCTGGCTGCCCTGGGCACAGGGATCTGCCAGCCCTTGCTGACTCTCCATGGTGCCTGTCCATGGACTGGGACCTCGGGTCAACCCAAGCTGCTCCTCTGCCCCCTCTCCTTCACCCAGACGCTGGCCGGGGCTGTGCCCGCCTGGCAGTGGGCTCTGGCTCTGGCTGAGGACTCTCCCCAGGCAGGCGATGGAACCTGGGGCTGGTGGGGACAGCAACCACGGGTGCCCCCGTACCACATCTGTGCCCTGGGACACGTCCCAGCTAAGAGCAGGTCCCCAACAGCCCGAGACCCATCTGGGAATGAGGGGCATTGCTGGTGGCTCCAAGGGGTTCCTCAGCCTGGCCATGAGCTCAGTGGGGCAGACCATGATCCCGCAGCCAGCAGCACCCAGGTCCGTCTCCTTGGCCTCAAGTCCTGTGGTCGCTGCGGTGCTGGGGCAGAGCTGGGCAACTCAGGGTCTCCAGGACCACAGCAATTTTTCTGAGAAGCTCCTGTGGGGGTGGAACAGAAGCGAGTCCACAAGTGCTGAGCTGGTGTCTGAGGAATGGCAGGGGGTCCTTGGTGTGTTTGTGTCATCAGCACCTACTGGGAGCCACTGGGAGCTCATGGGGCTCTTTCTCTGCACCTGCCCTGAAGGTGAGTTGGGACACATACAGTGACTGGCGCGAGGTGCTGGGAACTTGCAGGGGGTTTTGTTTCTCCAGGATTTGTCCAGCTGGTTGGAAGACACAGCCCCTGCTCAGGACACGTGTTGATCCATGACGGGGACCAGTGGAAAACTGTCTGTGACTCAGACTTTGGTCCCAAAGCTGCTGCTGTGGTCTGCAGGGAGTTGCGGTGTGGAGTAGTCCTGTCCGTCCATGGGGCAGCTCACATTGAGGAAAGCATTGATGCCCTCTGGGACAGAGAGCTGCAGTGCGTGGGGAATGAATCCCACCTCGCCTCCTGCCCCAGGGGACCTCCCACGGACCAGCTCTGCTCCCACGGCCGCGCTGCCGGGGTCACCTGCACACGTAAGGACTCAGCATGGGGGCTGCTCAGCCGAGCTGGGCTGAGGGTGGGAGCAGGGCAGGGGTCGTGCAGAGCCAGCAGTGAGGACAAGACAGGGGACATGGTTGTCTGCAGCCCTGAAGCTGTGGAGCAGGAGAAGAAAGGCCAGCTGTCCTTTTGGCCTCTCCTCCAGCTCCTAAGGGAGAAGAAGCACAAGTCTGACCCCAATAAACCTCCTCTGTCCCCAGAGTTCACAGGGTTCAGGCTGGTGAACGGCAGCACGGCGTGTGATGGGAGAGTGGAGGTCCAGGTACATGAGACCTGGGGCACCCTCTGCGCCTCCAGTTGGGATCTCTCGGACGCCCACGTTCTCTGTCGTCACCTCAACTGCGGCTTTGCTGAGTCCCTTCCCAGAGGAGAGCATTTTGGAGGAGGCACCAGCCCCATCTGGAGAGACTCGTTCCACTGTGATGGAACTGAAGCCCACCTGGGACAGTGCCCAGTGACCACCCTGGGGGTCTCGCTGTGCTCCCATGAGAACATCGCTGCTGTCATTTGCTCAGGTGAAGGCTGGGAAACCACTGTGTTCATTCCATTTCCCACTGGAGTGCGACACGGCCACCCGAGGCATGGACTCCATGGCAGCACCGGGGTCAATTTCTGCCTGGCTCCACCAGAAGTGATCTGGAGAGCATTGTCTGCTCACATTGACCACTCTCATGTACGAGAGCGGAGGGCTGAGTGGGTGCAGGTATCACTGCCCCCGGGGCAGCAGCTCGACCCTGGGGCCACCACCAGTCCTGGGCTCCCCTGCTCTTCTGCTGTGGGACCAGCCCAGGATGGGGTTGCGGGTTCAGCTCCATCACTCCAGATGCTGACAGCCCTGTCCCAGCCCCCAGGAGCCTCATGGAGCCCAAAACAAACCTGCAGGGCTGCCGGGGTGCCCCCAGCAGCAGCCCCAGGTGGAAGCTGCAGCACTGGGCTTTGACCTTTCTTCTGGTGCTTCTGCCCAGCACAAGTCCCAGATGTTTCCTCTTTGCTTGGACAACCCCCATTGCTCTGCTCCCTGCCAGGGACAGGGGCTCCTCAGTCCCCAGGGATGCAGAGGGGCAGAGACGTGTGGGCTCTGTCCTGGGTCTCCCCGGTGCCAACACTGAGGTCAGAACCATAGAATGGTTTGAGTTGGAAAGGACCATCCTATTCCAACCCCCTGCCATGGGCAGGGACACCTTCCACTGGGTCAGGTTTCTCAGACCCCCATCCAACCTGGTCTTGAATACCTCAAAGCTAGGCAAACCTTTCCTGGTACCGCCGTTCCTTTGGCCGCTGCACGCACGGCTGTGCCCTGCTCTTGGAGCTGCCCCATAGGCCTCAGCGGGGACCAGCTGGGTGGCTCTGCCGCACCAAGAGCAAAGACAGTGTCTCTCCCAGGAAGGCTCAGGGACATGAACCCCAACCCATGGAAACCTTCCCCTGGAACTCCCCATGGAGGGCTGGAGTGGGCAGGTGCACTTCAGGGCACTGTGAGGGTTCCAGAGCCTGGAGAAGTGCTGCAGGTTTCTGGTCTGTCTGGTACTGCTGAGGCCATTGCTCCTCTCCGCAGGCCCACCCCGCTCTGCATCCCTGCGGCTGGTGGGTGGAGAGAGCCGCTGCGATGGGCGAGTGGAGATCTTCCAGCACGGAACATGGAGCAGAGTCCTGGACGACCAGTGGGACGAGCAGGAGGCCAGCGTGGTGTGCCGGCAGCTGCAGTGTGGAGAGGCAGAGGGAGCCTACAACCCCCCAAAGCCGGAGAGAGGGACGGGTCCCGTGGGGCTGCGACGGGTGCGGTGCACAGGGCACGAGGACAGCCTGACCCTCTGCAACACCTCGGTGCCAGAGAGTGCGCTGGCAGCAGGGGTGGCAGAGGATGTGGGGGTTGTTTGCCGGGGTAAGTGCCCTGCAGGGCCGCGCCAGCTCAGGGCTGGGTGTCACCAGCCCCTGGTGGCAGCTGGGGTTCCTTCCTGCTGCAGGGAGCCGGCGGGTGCGGCTGGCAAATGGGCAAGGGCGCTGCGCCGGGAGAGTGGAGATCTACCACCAGGGCAGCTGGGGCACCGTCTGCGATGACGGCTGGGACCTGCCCGATGCCACTGTTGTGTGCCGCCAGCTGGGCTGCGGGGGAGCGGTGGAGGCGTCTGATTCCGCTCGGTTTGGGGAAGGCTCCGGGCAGATCTGGCTGGACGGCGTAAGCTGCTCCGGGGCTGAAGGAGCTCTCTGGGACTGCCCAGTGGAGGCCTGGGGGCAGCATGACTGCGGGCACAAAGAGGATGCAGGAGTCATCTGCTCAGGTCAGTGCCAGGAGCTGGGGGGGATTCAGGGCCATGCAGGCAGGGACAAGGAGAGAGCGGGCAACGGCCGAGGCTGTTCCTGGCCACCTCAGAGCCCCTACCCAAGCTCATCCCAGGACAGCCATGCACAGGTCCCCTCAGTACCACCGGGGGTCCTTGGAGAGCTCAACTTCTTCCAAGGATTAGCAAGGAGGACAGAAATGTCTGTCCATCCCGAACATTTCTCTGTCCATGGCTACAAGGCGGACCTAGAATCATGGAACGGGTTGGGACCTCAAAACACATCCAGTTCCAACCCTCCCTGCCATAGGCAGGGACACCTCCCACTGGATAACGTTCTCAAAGCCCCATCCAACCTGGCCTTGAACACTTCCAGGGATAAGGCAGCCTCCATTTCTCTGGGCAACCTGGGCCAAGGCCTCCAAACCCTTACAGCAAAATATTTCCTCATAAGATGCCATCTCAATCTCCCCTCTTTCAGATGAAAGCTGTTGCCCCTCGTCCCGCCCGTGCACTCCCTGATCAAAAGCCCCTCCCCAGCCTTTCTGGAAACCCTTTCAGTACTGGAAGCTGCTCTAAGGTCTCCCAAGCCTTGCTGGCCATGCCTTTGCCTGGCTGAGGGTCTGGGGGTGCAGGGACATCCCTGCTCCCACCACCCAAACCAGCCTGATATCCTTTGGATTTTTCCTTCCAGAGTTCGTTGCCCTAAGGCTGGAGAACAGCACTGGCTGCTCTGGGCACCTGCAGGTTCTCTATAACGGGACATGGGGCAGCGTTTGCTCCACCTCGATGACTTCCAAAGAGGTGTCGCTGGCATGCAAGGAGCTTGGCTGTGGGGACAGAGGGTTTCTTGATACAAAAAGGATCTCTGACACGCTGTCTAATGTCACCTGGCTGGATCACGTGGAGTGCGGGGAGAGACACAGCTCCTTCTGGCAGTGTCTCTCTGACCCCTGGGACACACAGTCATGCAATGACCCACGAGATGAGACCCACATCTCCTGCAATGGTAATTCTGAGCTACCAGGTCATCACCCTCCCCTTCAGCTCCTGTCCCTGCTCCAGGACAGAGAGAGAGCTTTGTCTTTCCATGCCAGACCCTTCTGCTGCTGGGGCAGAAAGTGGGGTTTCAGCTCTCAGAACCCCACACGTTGCCCGACAGCTGCCAGCCCGAATCGTAACAGATCCTGGGGCAGGCAGAGGTGTCTCCAGGCAGGCAGGTTCTCAGAAGAGACCATGCAGGGGCTCTGAGGAACATCCTCGCCATGAGAGCCTTCTGCTGCTCTGAGAACCAGGGTCCCTTTGGGGCTGAGCAGTCTGGGTCGCTCGCCAGTGCCGTGCATGTCTGCTGAATGTCCTGGGCTCAGCTGCTGCCGTGAGGGAGGTGGCACAGGGAGGCAGAAGCAGAGCTCAGCCCCACGCTCTGTTGCAGCCACTACAGCAGTCTCTTCACTGCAGCGTTTCCTTCTGCAGGGATGCGGCCAGAAGTGCTCCCAGCCTTGGGGACCGAGTGCCCGAGCTCCACCAGCTGCACAGGTAGCGGCTCCTCTCCACACCTCTTGCCCAGCCAGGCTCTGCCTGCTGTCCCACTGCCCATGGAGGGCTCTGCCTTCTCCAGACAGGGAGAAGATCCGTGCCATAGGCGGCAAGGACAAATGCTCGGGCAGAGTGGAGGTGTGGCACCGCGGCTCCTGGGGGACAGTGTGCGATGATTCCTGGGACATGCGGGATGCTGAGGTGGCGTGCAGGCAGCTGGGCTGCGGCCCCGCGGTGTCTGCCCTGGGCGAGGCGGCATTTGGGGAGGGCACGGGCCCCATCTGGCTGGAGCAGGTGGAGTGCCAGGGGACAGAGCCATCTCTGCAGGACTGCTGGGCCCAGGCTGGGGACAGGAGACTCTGCCGGCACAAAGAGCACGCAGCTGTGAAATGCTCAGGTGAATGGAGGGGCCAAGAGTCCCTCGCTGGGTACTGGCAAGGAGTTGGGGTCCAGAGCTCCTGAGAGCAAGGCCATACTTGCAGTGTGAGACCCTAGAGCCAAGAATGGAATAGAATCTTGGAATGGATTGGGGTGCAAGTGAACTTCAAGCCCATCCAGTTCCACCCTGTGCAATGGGCAGGGATGCTTCCCACTGGATCAGGTTGCTCACAGCCCCATCTAGCCTGGCCTTGAACACCTCCAGGGATGGGGCACACATGACTTCTCTGTCTTTCAGACTCTGTAGGGTGGGATGTACTTCTGACTCTGCCTGCAGGGTTCCTGCTGCCCCCAGGGGCATCTCCCAGGCTGCCTGTGCCACTCTGCCCATGGCCCAGAGCAGCACTCTGAGCTCTGTCCCGTTGCCCCTGCCCAGCCTGGCAGGAGGGGCGATGTGGGTGGGATGGGGCAGGGAGAGATGGACACATACAAACGCATGGCATGTCGGAAAGGAGCTCCCTGGTGCCTGCACACCCACCCTCTCAGCCCAGCTCTCCTTCTTACCCTCTGCAGCTGCACCCACCACGGCAGCACCACCCCCTCGAGCAGGTAAGCTGTCCTCCTCTCCACGCTGGGGCTGCACGGGGCCAGGCTCTGCCCTACAGCCGGGGGAAGGGGTTCCTGGCCAGACTATGAAACTCCCAAAAGGTGTCAGGTTAGGGGTGAGGTTGGGGACGGCTGTCATTTACCCGTCAGGGTGGGACTTCCCCATCCTCACGTCTTGGCTTCTCCATCCCCTTTTTAATGGGGGGCAGGAGTCGTGTCTCACCCTCACCTCTCTCAGCCCTGGTGCTGCCCTTTCTGTTTTCTTGCCCCTGCAGATCCCACCCAGGCCCTCCTGACCAGCAGTGGAAGACTCTCCTTGCCTGTCATCATCTGCATCATCCTGGGAGCCCTGCTCTGCCTGCTCCTGGCCCTCCTGGTCGGGCATGTGCGAGGCGCCAGGGCTGAGCGCAGAGGTGGGTCCTTCCCCACGGCCCCGAGGGAAGGGGCCTCCTGGTCAGGCCAGGGGGTCTGTGGGTGTCAGCGAGGGGCGAGGGCAGAGCTGTGGGGACAAGAGTGTGTGCTGCCTGCTGCCCCACACACTGCCCCATCGCCTACCTGGCCATGGGCCACCAGCAGCCAAAAGTCCAGATACGGGGATGTTAGGGATGGAGCAAGGGAAGAAACAGCAGAGCTGGGCTGGGGGAGGTGGGAGCAGAGGGGAGACGGCTGAGAATGAGCATGGGCAGCACCCAGGGCAGTGCTGAAGGGTCTCTGCGTCAGGGGAGATGCTAGGAGGACTTGGGGACAGCAGGGTCCATCCCTAGGTTTCAGGTCTCCTGGCTCTTCCCCCGTCCAGCCCTGACTCCTCCCAGCAGAGCATGGACCGTGCTATGGATCCATGAGGCAGAGATGGGGCAGTGCCCGGGGGAGAGGAAAGGCAGGAGCTCTGGGCTCAGCACCAGGACCTGACCCAGGGGCCAGAGGGACACAGGGGCTGTCTCTGAAGGAAGGTGCGAGGGTGTCTCCACCCCAGACCATCTCCGTGGGGACATGGCCCTCACTGGGGGGATTCAGCAGTGCCCAGACGATGCAGTGGGGCTGTTGCATGGGGACAGCCCTGGGCTGGCCCAGGGGAACAGGGCTGGGGAGCGGAGCAGGGTCCCGTCCCCTCTCTGTGTCCCCACAAACCAGCCCTGCTCTGTCTGCAGGCTTCGACAGAGCTTGGGAGCCCTTCTCTGAGGCCGTGTACGAGGAGATCGGGTACAGCCCAGTGTGGGAGAAGCAGGCGGGGTTCAGCGGCTCAGGTGGGTGTACGTCCCTCACGGGAGGCACATTTGGAGGACTCTCTCCCTGGTCCCAGCCAGGGCTGACCCACTGCAGCCCCTGACCCACGGTCCCTGCAGTGCTGGTGCTGTGGGGTGTGTGGGGGGAGAGCAGCCAGGTCCTGGGCCCAGGAGAGAAGCTTCCTCCCTACTAGTCCTGCCTGTCCCAGCCAGGGACGGTTCTTCTTGCCCATGCATCCCCTGTGACAGCTGAGGGCTGAGGGAAGGGGCTGTCCTGGGGCAACTCTGGGAGCCCTCTGGGATAGGGTTTGTTCCAAGAGTGCAGGGGGAGCCCTGAGCCCTCCTCCACACACAGCCCTGGTGCTGTGCATCCCCCGTTCCCAGCAGTGCTGACCACAAAGCC
>NW_026527758.1:0-12762 GCF_017976375.1 Cuculus canorus
AGGATGAGGTCAGGAAAGGGAAGAAGCAGCCCCCGACCCTCTAGACGCACAGTTCCCTCCTAGGGTTGTGCCAGACCCTTCAGAACTTATCTTTCTTGTCTGGGTCCTTCTTAGAGGTAGGAAAAGTCTCTGCCCATGCAGATGAGGACGGCTGTGCGCCGTGGAGTGCTCCTGTCCTTGTGTTTCCCTGCCCTGTCCAAGGGAGGATGCCATCAGGAAAGGAGGAAGCAGCCCCCGTCTCTCTATGCGCAGAATCCCTGAGCAGGGTTCTGCCAGACTCTGCAAGACTCATCTTTCTTGTTCGAGTCCATGTGGAAGGTAGAGGATTTCTGCGGGTGTGTGGCTGAGGACAGGAGCTTGCCAGGGGACTGGTCCTGTCCCTGTCTGGGTGCGGGACTGCAATAGACACCACAATGGCATCAGCCAAAGGCAGAAGCCACCCCTGCGTGGGGCTCTGCCGCTCTCTTTGAGCCTTAGAGTCTGGGCAGCGTCTTTGTGGAGGGGAGAGCCTCTCTAGGCGTGTGCCTGAGAGCAAGAGTGCGTATTGCTCTGGTCTTGTCCTAGTCGTGGGCCCACAGCTGTAAACTGGCAGGATAATACCAAGCAAGAAAGGGAGCAGTCAAAATGGCTCACCAGGTGGAATCCCTGCTCAGGGGTCTGCCATTCCCTTCCCGATGTAACTTGGTATCGTCGTCCCTGAGAGTAGTGCCAAATGTCTGTCTCTCTGGCTGAGGACAGGAGTGGGCAGTGGTCGGGTGCTGTCCCTGTCTGGTGTGAGCCTGCAAAAGCGGAGTAAGATCAGCAAAGCAAGGCTCCATCCACCCTAGATCCCCATCTGCCAGTGGAGTTTAGAGCTCATGCAGAGGCTTCAAGACTTGACTTACATTTTGAGGCCTCTCTGGCGGCAGTGGATTTCACTAGCTGCGTGGCAAAGGACAGGAGCACCCCGTGGACCCATCCAGTCTCTTTGTGGTCCTTTGCCTGGAAAGGGCAGGAGAATATCAACAACCAAATGGAGAGCCCACGTTGCATGCCCATGTACAAGCCCAGCCTCGAGCTGTGCCAGATCATTCCAGACTTAGCTCTGTTGAGAGGGCAGCAAGCTTCTCTGTCTGCATTGGCAATGACAGGAGGACGCCTTGCTCTGGTCGTGTCCCTGCCTGGGCCTGCAACTGAAAAAGCACCATGATCTCAACAACCAAAGGAGCGCTCAGCATGCATAAACCCTCTCCAGGACGTTGTCAAATTCCTCCACACTTAGCTTAGTGTCAGCGTCCTTGTAGAAGGCGGAGGATTTTTCTGGCCTCGTGGCTAAGGCCGGGAGCGTGACGTGGCTCGATCCCAATGCCTTGGTGGGGCGGTCGCTGTAAAAGGCATGATGCTATGACCAACCAAAGTAAGAGTCCAGCCTGGCACAGCGTGTAAACCCCCATCTAGAGCTCTGTCAGACTCTTTGGCAGACTTATCTTTAGTGTTAGAGTCTTTGTAGGCCGTAGCAAATGTCTCTGCCAGTGCAGATGAGGACGGCTGTGCACCGTGGAGTGCTGCTTTCCTTGTGTTTTTGATGCCCCTGTCAAAGGCAGGATGAGGTCAGGAAAGGGAAGAAGCAGCCCCCGACCCTCTAGACGCACAGTTCCCTCCTAGGGTTGTGCCAGACCCTTCAGAACTTATCTTTCTTGTCTGGGTCCTTCTTAGAGGTAGGAAAAGTCTCTGCCCATGCAGATGAGGACGGCTGTGCGCCGTGGAGTGCTCCTGTCCTTGTGTTTCCCTGCCCTGTCCAAGGGAGGATGCCATCAGGAAAGGAAGGAAGCAGCCCCCGTCTCTCTATGCGCAGAATCCCTGAGCAGGGTTCTGCCAGACTCTGCAAGACTCATCTTTCTTGTTCGAGTCCATGTGGAAGGTAGAGGATTTCTGCGGGTGTGTGGCTGAGGACAGGAGCTTGCCAGGGACTGGTCCTGTCCCTGTCTGGGTGCGGGACTGCAATAGACACCACAATGGCATCAGCCAAAGGCAGAAGCCACCCCTGCGTGGGGCTCTGCCGCTCTCTTTGAGCCTTAGAGTCTGGGCAGCGTCTTTGTGGAGGGGAGAGCCTCTCTAGGCGTGTGCCTGAGAGCAAGAGTGCGTATTGCTCTGGTCTTGTCCTAGCGTGGGCCCACAGCTGTAAACTGGCAGGATAATACCAAGCAAGAAAGGGAGCAGTCAAAATGGCTCACCAGGTGGAATCCCTGCTCAGGGGTCTGCCATTCCCTTCCCGATGTAACTTGGTATCGTCGTCCCTGAGAGTAGTGCCAAATGTCTGTCTCTCTGGCTGAGGACAGGAGTGGGCAGTGGTCGGGTGCTGTCCCTGTCTGGTGTGAGCCTGCAAAAGCGGAGTAAGATCAGCAAAGCAAGGCTCCATCCACCCTAGATCCCCATCTGCCAGTGGAGTTTAGAGCTCATGCAGAGGCTTCAAGACTTGACTTACATTTTGAGGCCTCTCTGGCGGCAGTGGATTTCACTAGCTGCGTGGCAAAGGACAGGAGCACCCCGTGGACCCATCCAGTCTCTTTGTGGTCCTTTGCCTGGAAAGGGCAGGAGAATATCAACAACCAAACGGAGAGCCCACGTTGCATGCCCATGTACAAGCCCAGCCTCGAGCTGTGCCAGATCATTCCAGACTTAGCTCTGTTGAGAGGGCAGCAAGCTTCTCTGTCTGCATTGGCAATGACAGGAGGACGCCTTGCTCTGGTCGTGTCCCTGCCTGGGCCTGCAACTGAAAAAGCACCATGATCTCAACAACCAAAGGAGCGCTCAGCATGCATAAACCCTCTCCAGGACGTTGTCAAATTCCTCCACACTTAGCTTAGTGTCAGCGTCCTTGTAGAAGGCGGAGGATTTTTCTGGCCTCGTGGCTAAGGCCGGGAGCGTGACGTGGCTCGATCCCAATGCCTTGGTGGGGCGGTCGCTGTAAAAGGCATGATGCTATGACCAACCAAAGTAAGAGTCCAGCCTGGCACAGCGTGTAAACCCCCATCTAGAGCTCTGTCAGACTCTTTGGCAGACTTATCTTTAGTGTTAGAGTCTTTGTAGGCCGTAGCAAATGTCTCTGCCAGTGCAGATGAGGACGGCTGTGCACCGTGGAGTGCTGCTTTCCTTGTGTTTTTGATGCCCCTGTCAAAGGCAGGATGAGGTCAGGAAAGGGAAGAAGCAGCCCCCGACCCTCTAGACGCACAGTTCCCTCCTAGGGTTGTGCCAGACCCTTCAGAACTTATCTTTCTTGTCTGGGTCCTTCTTAGAGGTAGGAAAAGTCTCTGCCCATGCAGATGAGGACGGCTGTGCGCCGTGGAGTGCTCCTGTCCTTGTGTTTCCCTGCCCTGTCCAAGGGAGGATGCCATCAGGAAAGGAAGGAAGCAGCCCCCGTCTCTCTATGCGCAGAATCCCTGAGCAGGGTTCTGCCAGACTCTGCAAGACTCATCTTTCTTGTTCGAGTCCATGTGGAAGGTAGAGGATTTCTGCGGGTGTGTGGCTGAGGACAGGAGCTTGCCAGGGACTGGTCCTGTCCCTGTCTGGGTGCGGGACTGCAATAGACACCACAATGGCATCAGCCAAAGGCAGAAGCCACCCCTGCGTGGGGCTCTGCCGCTCTCTTTGAGCCTTAGAGTCTGGGCAGCGTCTTTGTGGAGGGGAGAGCCTCTCTAGGCGTGTGCCTGAGAGCAAGAGTGCGTATTGCTCTGGTCTTGTCCTAGCGTGGGCCCACAGCTGTAAACTGGCAGGATAATACCAAGCAAGAAAGGGAGCAGTCAAAATGGCTCACCAGGTGGAATCCCTGCTCAGGGGTCTGCCATTCCCTTCCCGATGTAACTTGGTATCGTCGTCCCTGAGAGTAGTGCCAAATGTCTGTCTCTCTGGCTGAGGACAGGAGTGGGCAGTGGTCGGGTGCTGTCCCTGTCTGGTGTGAGCCTGCAAAAGCGGAGTAAGATCAGCAAAGCAAGGCTCCATCCACCCTAGATCCCCATCTGCCAGTGGAGTTTAGAGCTCATGCAGAGGCTTCAAGACTTGACTTACATTTTGAGGCCTCTCTGGCGGCAGTGGATTTCACTAGCTGCGTGGCAAAGGACAGGAGCACCCCGTGGACCCATCCAGTCTCTTTGTGGTCCTTTGCCTGGAAAGGGCAGGAGAATATCAACAACCAAATGGAGAGCCCACGTTGCATGCCCATGTACAAGCCCAGCCTCGAGCTGTGCCAGATCATTCCAGACTTAGCTCTGTTGAGAGGGCAGCAAGCTTCTCTGTCTGCATTGGCAATGACAGGAGGACGCCTTGCTCTGGTCGTGTCCCTGCCTGGGCCTGCAACTGAAAAAGCACCATGATCTCAACAACCAAAGGAGCGCTCAGCATGCATAAACCCTCTCCAGGACGTTGTCAAATTCCTCCACACTTAGCTTAGTGTCAGCGTCCTTGTAGAAGGCGGAGGATTTTTCTGGCCTCGTGGCTAAGGCCGGGAGCGTGACGTGGCTCGATCCCAATGCCTTGGTGGGGCGGGTCGCTGTAAAAGGCATGATGCTATGACCAACCAAAGTAAGAGTCCAGCCTGGCACAGCGTGTAAACCCCCATCTAGAGCTCTGTCAGACTCTTTGGCAGACTTATCTTTAGTGTTAGAGTCTTTGTAGGCCGTAGCAAATGTCTCTGCCAGTGCAGATGGGGACGGCTGTGCACCGTGGAGTGCTGCTTTCCTTGTGTTTTTGATGCCCCTGTCAAAGGCAGGATGAGGTCAGGAAAGGGAAGAAGCAGCCCCCGACCCTCTAGACGCACAGTTCCCTCCTAGGTTTGTGCCAGACCCTTCAGAACTTATCTTTCTTGTCTGGGTCCTTCTTAGAGGTAGGAAAAGTCTCTGCCCATGCAGATGAGGACGGCTGTGCGCCGTGGAGTGCTCCTGTCCTTGTGTTTCCCTGCCCTGTCCAAGGGAGGATGCCATCAGGAAAGAAGGAAGCAGCCCCCGTCTCTCTATGCGCAGAATCCCTGAGCAGGGTTCTGCCAGACTCTGCAAGACTCATCTTTCTTGTTCGAGTCCATGTGGAAGGTAGAGGATTTCTGCGGGTGTGTGGCTGAGGACAGGAGCTTGCCAGGGACTGGTCCTGTCCCTGTCTGGGTGCGGGACTGCAATAGACACCACAATGGCATCAGCCAAAGGCAGAAGCCACCCCTGCGTGGGGCTCTGCCGCTCTCTTTGAGCCTTAGAGTCTGGGCAGCGTCTTTGTGGAGGGGAGAGCCTCTCTAGGCGTGTGCCTGAGAGCAAGAGTGCGTATTGCTCTGGTCTTGTCCTAGCGTGGGCCCACAGCTGTAAACTGGCAGGATAATACCAAGCAAGAAAGGGAGCAGTCAAAATGGCTCACCAGGTGGAATCCCTGCTCAGGGGTCTGCCATTCCCTTCCCGATGTAACTTGGTATCGTCGTCCCTGAGAGTAGTGCCAAATGTCTGTCTCTCTGGCTGAGGACAGGAGTGGGCAGTGGTCGGGTGCTGTCCCTGTCTGGTGTGAGCCTGCAAAAGCGGAGTAAGATCAGCAAAGCAAGGCTCCATCCACCCTAGATCCCCATCTGCTAGTGAGTTTAGAGCTCATGCAGAGGCTTCAAGACTTGACTTACATTTTGAGGGCCTCTCTGGCGGCAGTGGATTTCACTAGCTGCGTGGCAAAGGACAGGAGCACCCCGTGGACCCATCCAGTCTCTTTGTGGTCCTTTGCCTGGAAAGGGCAGGAGAATATCAACAACCAAATGGAGAGCCCACGTTGCATGCCCATGTACAAGCCCAGCCTCGAGCTGTGCCAGATCATTCGAGACTTAGCTCTGTTGAGAGGGCAGCAAGCTTCTCTGTCTGCATTGGCAATGACAGGAGGACGCCTTGCTCTGGTCGTGTCCCTGCCTGGGCCTGCAACTGAAAAAGCACCATGATCTCAACAACCAAAGGAGCGCTCAGCATGCATAAACCCTCTCCAGGACGTTGTCAAATTCCTCCACACTTAGCTTAGTGTCAGCGTCCTTGTAGAAGGCGGAGGATTTTTCTGGCCTCGTGGCTAAGGCCGGGAGCGTGACGTGGCTCGATCCCAATGCCTTGGTGGGGCGGTCGCTGTAAAAGGCATGATGCTATGACCAACCAAAGTAAGAGTCCAGCCTGGCACAGCGTGTAAACCCCCATCTAGAGCTCTGTCAGACTCTTTGGCAGACTTATCTTTAGTGTTAGAGTCTTTGTAGGCCGTAGCAAATGTCTCTGCCAGTGCAGATGGGGACGGCTGTGCACCGTGGAGTGCTGCTTTCCTTGTGTTTTTGATGCCCCTGTCAAAGGCAGGATGAGGTCAGGAAAGGGAAGAAGCAGCCCCCGACCCTCTAGACGCACAGTTCCCTCCTAGGGTTGTGCCAGACCCTTCAGAACTTATCTTTCTTGTCTGGGTCCTTCTTAGAGGTAGGAAAAGTCTCTGCCCATGCAGATGAGGACGGCTGTGCGCCGTGGAGTGCTCCTGTCCTTGTGTTTCCCTGCCCTGTCCAAGGGAGGATGCCATCAGGAAAGGAGGAAGCAGCCCCCGTCTCTCTATGCGCAGAATCCCTGAGCAGGGTTCTGCCAGACTCTGCAAGACTCATCTTTCTTGTTAGAGTCCATGTGGAAGGTAGAGGATTTCTGCGGGTGTGTGGCTGAGGACAGGAGCTTGCCAGGGACTGGTCCTGTCCCTGTCTGGGTGCGGGACTGCAATAGACACCACAATGGCATCAGCCAAAGGCAGAAGCCACCCCTGCGTGGGGCTCTGCCGCTCTCTTTGAGCCTTAGAGTCTGGGCAGCGTCTTTGTGGAGGGGAGAGCCTCTCTAGGCGTGTGCCTGAGAGCAAGAGTGCGTATTGCTCTGGTCTTGTCCTAGTGTGGGCCCACAGCTGTAAACTGGCAGGATAATACCAAGCAAGAAAGGGAGCAGTCAAAATGGCTCACCAGGTGGAATCCCTGCTCAGGGGTCTGCCATTCCCTTCCCGATGTAACTTGGTATCGTCGTCCCTGAGAGTAGTGCCAAATGTCTGTCTCTCTGGCTGAGGACAGGAGTGGGCAGTGGTCGGGTGCTGTCCCTGTCTGGTGTGAGCCTGCAAAAGCGGAGTAAGATCAGCAAAGCAAGGCTCCATCCACCCTAGATCCCCATCTGCCAGTGGAGTTTAGAGCTCATGCAGAGGCTTCAAGACTTGACTTACATTTTGAGGCCTCTCTGGCGGCAGTGGATTTCACTAGCTGCGTGGCAAAGGACAGGAGCACCCCGTGGACCCATCCAGTCTCTTTGTGGTCCTTTGCCTGGAAAGGGCAGGAGAATATCAACAACCAAACGGAGAGCCCACGTTGCATGCCCATGTACAAGCCCAGCCTCGAGCTGTGCCAGATCATTCCAGACTTAGCTTTGTTGGGAGGGCAGCAAAGCTTCTCTGTCTGCATTGGCAATGACAGGAGGACGCCTTGCTCTGGTCGTGTCCCTGCCTGGGCCTGCAACTGAAAAAGCACCATGATCTCAACAACCAAAGGAGCGCTCAGCATGCATAAACCCTCTCCAGGACGTTGTCAAATTCCTCCACACTTAGCTTAGTGTCAGCGTCCTTGTAGAAGGCGGAGGATTTTTCTGGCCTCGTGGCTAAGGCCGGGAGCGTGACGTGGCTCGATCCCAATGCCTTGGTGGGGCGGTCGCTGTAAAAAGGCATGATGCTATGACCAACCAAAGTAAGAGTCCAGCCTGGCACAGCGTGTAAACCCCCATCTAGAGCTCTGTCAGACTCTTTGGCAGACTTATCTTTAGTGTTAGAGTCTTTGTAGGCCGTAGCAAATGTCTCTGCCAGTGCAGATGGGGACGGCTGTGCACCGTGGAGTGCTGCTTTCCTTGTGTTTTTGATGCCCCTGTCAAAGGCAGGATGAGGTCAGGAAAGGGAAGAAGCAGCCCCCGACCCTCTAGACGCACAGTTCCCTCCTAGGGTTGTACCAGACTCTTCAGGACTTATCTTTCTTGTCTGGGTCCTTCTTAGAGGTAGGAAAAGTCTCTGCCATGCAGATGAGGACGGCTGTGCGCCGTGGAGTGCTCCTGTCCTTGTGTTTCCCTGCCCTGTCCAAGGGAGGATGCCATCAGGAAAGAAGGAAGCAGCCCCCGTCTCTCTATGCGCAGAATCCCTGAGCAGGGTTCTGCCAGACTCTGCAAGACTCATCTTTCTTGTTAGAGTCCATGTGGAAGGTAGAGGATTTCTGCGGGTGTGTGGCTGAGGACAGGAGCTTGCCAGGGACTGGTCCTGTCCCTGTCTGGGTGCGGGACTGCAATAGACACCACAATGGCATCAGCCAAAGGCAGAAGCCACCCCTGCGTGGGGCTCTGCCGCTCTCTTTGAGCCTTAGAGTCTGGGCAGCGTCTTTGTGGAGGGGAGAGCCTCTCTAGGCGTGTGCCTGAGAGCAAGAGTGCGTATTGCTCTGGTCTTGTCCTAGTGTGGGCCCACAGCTGTAAACTGGCAGGATAATACCAAGCAAGAAAGGGAGCAGTCAAAATGGCTCACCAGGTGGAATCCCTGCTCAGGGGTCTGCCATTCCCTTCCCGATGTAACTTGGTATCGTCGTCCCTGAGAGTAGTGCCAAATGTCTGTCTCTCTGGCTGAGGACAGGAGTGGGCAGTGGTCGGGTGCTGTCCCTGTCTGGTGTGAGCCTGCAAAAGCGGAGTAAGATCAGCAAAGCAAGGCTCCATCCACCCTAGGTCCCCATCTGCCCGTGTCTCTGCCCCGTGCAGATGAGGAGAGTTTTGTGCCATGGACTGCTCGTGTATATGTGTTCGTGTTTTCCCCCTGTAAAAGGCAGGATGACATCGGGACAGGGAAGAAGCAGCCCCCGACCCTCTGGACGCACAATTCCCTCCTAGGGTTCTGCCATACACTTCAGGACTTTTCTTTAGTGTTAGAATTCTTGTAAGGTGTAACAAATCTCTCTTCCCGTGCATATGGGGATGGCTGTGCACTGTGGACTGCTGCTGTTCTTTTTTTTGCCTGGTCCTTTTGGAGGCAGGATGATATTAGGAAATGTAGTGCTTGTAGGAGTTGGAGGATTTCTGCGGATGTGTGAGGACAGGAGCATATAAGGGATTGGTCCTGTTCCCGTCTGTGCTAGGAGTAAGACGCATGACAGTACCATTAATGAATAGTTTCATTTTTCTGACTGAGTGTCTGAGGAGGATAGCATACTGTGAACAGTTCCTGTTGCTGTCTTTTTGTGCAGCTATGTAAGTCAGAATTATATCAAGCAAGAAATTAAGCAACGAAAGTCTCTCTAACTGAACCCCTTCCTTGTGCTCCCTCTAAGACCTATCTTACTTTCACAATCCATTTTGAAATATGTATTTCACTAGTTTTGTTGCTGAGGACAGGAGCATGCCATTGACTGGTACTGTCCTTGTCTGGGTTTATGGCTTCAATAAGCAGGTTAATATCAACAAATTTAGGAAGCAGGGATATTTTCTCATCTGAGGTCAATCCCTGTATAGGGCTCTGCCAGGGTCTTCAAGACTTACAAAAGTGTCTACAAGATTCCTTGTAGAACTTTTTGGATTTCTCTGGCTACGTTGCTGAGGAGAGGAGCATGCCATGGATTGATCCTGTCTCTGACTGGGCTCAGGCCTGCAAAAAGCACAATAATATCAGCAGACATAATGAGCAACCACAGTGACTCAGTATGGGTAACCCCCTGTTTATATCTTGGCCTGACTGTTAAAAACATATCTTTAGTTTTAGTGCTTTTGCAGAAGGTTCTATATTTATGTCTGTGTTCATAGAGAGTACACCACGGACTGTGCTTTTCCTTGTGTGAACCTTCAGCTGGAAATACAGGATAATATTAATAAAAACATCAGAAGTAACCACCTTTATAAGAACTGTGCAATACTTTCAATGCCTTTACTTAATGTCGACATTTTTGTGGAGGGCATCAAACCCTGGCTGTGAGGTTGAGAATAGTACTGCCTCCTTGGTCTGGTCCTGTCCCTGTCTAGGCCTGTGGCCTGCAAAAATCGTATCATCAAACTAAGGGAGCAGTAGACCTTGCTGACTATTCACAATCCCTAAAGTCTTCCAGACTCTTTAATCCTTAACTTAGTGTCAGAGTCCTTGTAGAGGGTAGGTAATCTCTCCAGCTGTGTGGCTGAGGACAGGAGAGCACCTTGGTCTGATGCTGTCTGTGTCTGGGCTTGCTGCTGCAAAAGGCAGGATAAAATCAACAAAGATAGCAGCCAACCTAGTGCACGAAGCACAAATCCTGTTTCGTCTCTTCTAGATGCTTCAAGAATTATCTAAGTGTTAGAGGACCTTTTAGAAAGGTGGGGGACAGGAAAATTTCATGGACCTGGTCCTTTATCTGTCAGGGGCAGAAGATTTAAAAGGCATGAAAATTTCAACAACCAAAGGGAAAAACCCACCCCTGTCTCACCATGTGCACTACCTGCCTAGGGCTCTTCCAGACTCTTCAGCCCTTAACTTCGTGTCTGTGTCAGTGCAGAGGGTGTCAAACCCATGTCTGTGTGCATTAGGGGAGGAATGATCCTCACTTTAGTGAGTCTGGTCCTGTCTGGTCCTGCAGCTGGGGAATATCAACAAAGAAAGGCACTAGCCCTCCTGGCTCAGCATGTACAACCCCTTCCCAGAGCTCTACCAGAGTCTTCAAGACTTAACTTGGTGTCTGTGTCTTTACAGATGGTATTCGGGGTTTTTTTCTGACAAATGGAGTGCAACATTGCCTGATCTTGCCACTGACTGGGGTTTTGGCTTAAAAAAGCGGGATAATTTCAACAGAATAACAGAAGCTGACCTCACTCGCCATGGGCAACACCTGCCCCAGGAATCTACCAGACTCTTATTGCCTTAGCTGAGCACCAATGTCCTTCCAGACAGCAGCACAAAACACTGGTCTTATGTTGAGGACAGGAGTGGGACCCAGTTTTGGTCCCGTCCTTGTTTGTGCCTCTAAAAGGCAAAGTAAGAGGAAGCACCATCTCTCATGCCTGTGGCACGCTCAGCAGCCCAGGCCCGTCCTCCATGCTCACCTCACTGTCGACTCCACAGGCCTCGCTCTCCCCCTCCTTGCCTTCAGTCTGTCCCCGCTCTCCACACAGCTGATGCTACGCCTGCTCTGGGTGGCTTGTGCCACCAACTGCTCGTCCCATGGCAACAACCACCGCAGCGCTGTGACATCCACTGGTAGTTGTGGTTCCAAGGGCCTGTTGGTGGGCTCAACCACTGCCTGCCTGGGGGAAACGACCACCACACTTCAGGCATTCTTCAGTGTGGTAGGAGGGACAAATCCCATAACTCATGCCCGTGGGGAAAGGAAACATCTGACATGGAGGGATCCCTGTCTGTGTGTGGGCTGCCTCTCACACAGGGCTCTGGTCGCCTCTCGCCCCCAGCTGTCCTGGGCCACCTCCCCTCCCCTGGGCTTTGTCCTCGCTCTTAGAGCCTGTGTGGTGTGGCAGGTGGAGCTCAGCATGAGGCTGGGGAGAAATAAATGTGGTGCCTAATCAAGAGGGAGCAATTCAGGTGTTTAATCTACTGGACGAGTTTCACTTGATCTCTTTTACAGTCCACTGTCCTATGGACATACAAGAAACTATACATGGGATACAGGACCTGGGAAAAAAGCACTAAATGTTCCTTTTAATCCCAAATGTAACTTTTATCTCAACAATTGTCCATTCCTGATCTCATCTGAAAATCTAACCCTCAACTTGGTCACTTCTGAGACTAGTAATAGTTCTCAAAGAACATACAGCTACATCTGTTCATGATTGAACTATCATAAGACCCAGTGATTCATTCTTTAGGGATGATTCTCATCAGAAAGAGCAGTTGATTAGACCTGGGACTAATAAACAGCATTTATTAAAACTGGTGTTGGCTTTCTTGAACATATTGAGCAGACTTCCAGCCTAGTTTGTCTCCAAATAATCTCTGCTGGTACTCCACAGTCCGTCTGAAATGCAGATAAGCAGCTAAATACATCTTTTCATCTTTTAAGAACCTGAACTGCATGCACTGAACTTTCTCTGATACCTGTCTTCACTGCAGGCAGACATAAAACCTGTTCTTCTCATTCCACATAGCACACGTATCCATTTGGTCGCTACCATTAAGAACGCCAGCCTCCATCTATAGTTCAGGTTATTTTTCCAAAAGGAAAGTGCAACACAGTATTTCACTATTACTGTTGCAAATAGGACAGGTAGAAAGAACACTGGCACTATTAGTGCCACCAGCACCTACCTAGCCCTGTATCTTTTTCTCTTCTTTCTACCAATCCTAGACTGCTACATCATATTTTATTGACAGATTCACTCCTAGGGAGAAGGCAAAATCTTTAATCTTCAAGAAAATGCTCCCTATCCATACTCTACGAATCTGCATGGAATAACACCTAAATCTAAACCCATGATTTAGTTTTGCATTCATTAATTCTTGGTTTTCCTAGACTGCAGCGTATTGAGAGCTCTGATTATTTATTCCTACTTTTATTACTACTTTCACTTGTACAATATAAGAAGCAGGTAACTAAATTATAAGAAACAGTCCATACAATGTCTTTGTACTCACATTTTCCTTTCTTAAATAAGGTTTGCTATCTGATCCACTGCTGCTGTGGTGGCCTCACTCTGTAGTGCTCAAAACTTACTGAGAATAATGTTAACTTCAATAATATAAACACGTATCAGAAATCACTTTACTATGGTTGGATTTTTTTTTTTAATTAAAAAT
>NW_026527758.1:13262-85354 GCF_017976375.1 Cuculus canorus
ATGTTGCTACTTCGAGTTCCGTTTATCTACTTGCAGTTATATTACAGTTGCAGCTGGGCTTGGTGCTCCATCCTGTTCCCTTGGGAAAGATTCACTTGTCCTTCAGAAGTTTCTTCTTAGAGATTCCTCCTTGTATGCCTTCTTGTTCTTTCAGTCCATATCTTCACTCAAAGTTTAACAAGGTTTCCACTTATACAATACGTGTCTCACAAAGCTTTTCTGTTAAATCATGTCCTTGTGCACTTAACCATTCCTCGATCCATTTTTCAACATTCTCATGTCCTTTTTCACTTAACCATTTCCCAACACCTGTCCTTGTGTTTGCCTGCCCCTGTCAAAGGCAGGATGACATCAGGAAAGAAGGAAGCAGCCCCCACACCTCTATGCGCAGAAACCCTGACCAGGGTTCTGCCAGACTCTGCACGACTTATCTTTATTGTTAGAGACCATGTAGAAGGTAGAGGAGTTCTGCGGGTGTGTGGCTGAGGACAGGAGCTTGCCAGGGACTGGTCCTGTCCCTGTCTGGGTCCAGGACTGCAATAGACACCACAATGGCATCAGCCAAAGGCAGAAGCCACCCATGCCTGGGGCTCTGCCGCTCTCTTCAAGCCTTAGAGTCTGGACAGCGTCCTTGTGGAGGGGAGAAACTCTCCAGGCCTGTGCCTGAGAGCAAGCGTGCGTATTGCTCTGGTCCTGTCCTAGCGTGGGCCCACAGCTGTCACTGGCAGGATAAGATCAACCAAGAAAGGGAGCAGCAAAAATGGCTCACCAGGTGGAATCCCTGCTCAGGGGTCTGCCGTTCTTTTCCAGACGTAACTTGGTATCGTTGTCCCTGAGAGTGGTGCTAAATGTCTGTCTCTTTGGCCGAGGATGGGAGTGGGCAGTGGTCGGGTGCTGTCCCTGTCTGGCGTGAGCCTGCAAAAGTGGAGTAAGAGGAGCAAACCAAGGCTCCATCCACCCTACATTCCCATCTGCCAGTGGAGTTTAGAGCTCATGCAGAGGCTTCAAGACTTCACTTACATTTTGAGGCCTCTCAGGCGGCAGTGGATTTCACTAGCTGCGTGCAAAGGACAGGAGCACCCTGTGGACCCATCCAGTCTCTTTCTCGTCCTTTGCCTGTAAAGGGCAGGAGAATATCAACAACCAAACGGAGAACCCATGGTGCATTCCCATGTATAAGCCCAGCCTAGAGCTCTGCCAGCTCATTCGACACTTAGATTTGTTGAGAGGGCAGCAAGCTTCTCTGTCTGCATTGGCAATGACAGGACGATGCCTTGGTCTGGTCCTATCCCTGTCTGGGCCTGCAACTGAAAAAGCACCATGATCTCAACAACCAAAGGAGCACTCAAAAGGGCTCAGCGTGCGCAATCCCTCTCCAGGACTTTGTCAAAGTCCTCCACACTTAGCTTAGCATCAGTGTTTTTGTAGAATGTGGTGGATTTTTCTGGCCTCGTGGCTAAGGCCAGGAGCGTTGATGTGGCTCGATCCCAATCACTTTGTGGGGTGGTCGTTGTAAATGCATGATGCCATGAACAACCAAATTAAGAGTCCACTCTGGCACAGCGTGTAAAGCCCCGACTAGAGCTCTGTCAGTCTCTTTGGCAGACTTATCTTTAGTGTTAGAGTCTTTGTAGGACGTAGCAAATGTCTCTGCTAATGCAGATGAGGACAGTTGTGCGCCATGGACTGCTTCTGTCCTTGTCTTTGTGTGCCTCTGTTAAAGGCAGGATGACATCAGGAAAGGAATGTTTCAGGCCTTGACCCTCTACACGCACAGTTTCCTCCTAGGGTTCTGCCATACCTTCAGGTCTTTTCTTTAGTGTTAGAATTCTTGTAAGGTGAAACAAATTTCTCTGCCCATGCAGATGAGGACAGCTGTGCACTGTGGACTGCTGCAGTCCTTGTGTTTGCCTGGCTCTTTCAAAGGCAGGGTGACATTAGGAAATGTAGTGCTTGTAGGAGTTGGAGGATTTTTGCGGATGTGTAAATGAGGACAGGAGCATGCAAGGGATTGGTCCTGTTCCTGTCTGTGCTGGGACTAAGACACACGACAGTACCATAAATGAATAGTTTCATTTCTCTGCCTCAGTTTCTGGGGGGAGATACCGTGAACAGTTCCCGTTGCTGTCTTTTTGTGGCGCTATGTAAGTCAGAATAATATCAGGCAAGAAGTTAAGCAACGGAAGTGTCTCTAACTGAACCCCTTCCTTGTGCTCCCTCTAAGACCTATCTTACTTTCACAATCCATTTTGAAATATGTATTTCACTAGTTTTGTTGCTGAGGACAGAAGCATGCCATTTACTGGTACTGTCCTTGTCTGGGTTTATGGCTTCAATAAGCAGGTTAATATCAACAAATTTAGGAAGCAGGGAAATTTTCTCACTGAGGTCAATCCCTGTATAGGGCTCTGCCAGGGTCTTCAAGACTTATAAAAGTGTCTACAAGATTCCTTGTAGAACTTTTGGGATTTCTCTGGCTACATTGCTGAGGAGAGGAGCATGCCATGGATTGATCCTGTCTCTGACTGGGCTCAGGCCTGCAAAAAGCACAATAATATCAGCAGACAAAATGAGCAACCAAAGGGACTCAGTATGGGTAACCCCCTCTTTATATCTTGGCCTGACTGTTAAAAACATATCTCTAGTTTTAGTGCTTTGGCAGAAGGTTCCATATTTATGGCTGTGTCCATGGGGAGGAGTACACCACGGACTGTGCTTTACTTGTACATGTTCCTTCAGCTGGAAATACAGGATAATATTAATAAACACATCAGAAGTAACCACCTTTATAAGAACTGTGCAATACTTTCTATGCCTCTACTTAATGTCAGCATTTTTGTGGAGGGCATCAAACCCTGGCTGTGAGGTTGAGAACAGTACTGCTCCTTGGTCTGGTCCTGTCCCTGTCTAGGCCTGTGGGTGCAAAATCGTATCATCAAACTAAGGGAGCAGTAGACCTTGCTGACTATTCACAATCACTAAAGTCTTCCAGACTCTTTAATCCTTAACTTAGTGCCAGAGTCCTTGTAGAGGGTAGATAATCTCTCCAGCTGTGTGGCTGAGGACAGGAGAGCACCTTGGTCTGATGCTGTCTGTGTCTGGGCTTGCTGCTACAAGAGGCAGGATAAAATCAACAAAGATAGCAGCCAACCTAGTGCACGAAGCACAAATCCTGTTTACTCTCTTCTAGATTCTTCAATAATTATTTAAGTGTTAGAGACCTTTTAGAAAGGTGGGGGACAGGAAAATTTCATGGACTGGTCCTTTATCTGTCAGGGGTGGAAGATTTAAAAGGCATGAAAATTTCAACAACCAAAGGGAAAACCCACCCTGTCTCACCATGTGCACTACCTGCTTAGGGCTCTTCCAGACTCTTCAGCCCTTAACTTCGTGTCTGTGTCCGTGCAGAAGGTGTCAAACCCATGTCTGTGTGCCTTACGGGAGGAATGATCCTCACTTTAGTCCTGTGTCTGGTCCTGCAGCTGGGGAATATCAACAAAGAAAGGCAGTAGCCCTCCTGGCTCAGCATGTACAACCCCTTCCCAGAGCCCTACCAGAGTCTTCAAGACTTAACTTGGTGTCTGTGTCCTTGCAGATGGTATCTGTTCTTTTTTTCTGACAAATGGAGTGCACCATCGCCTGATCTTGCCACTGACTGGGTCTTTGGCTTAAAAAGCAGGATAATTTCAACAAAAATAACAGAAGCTGACCTCACTCGCCATGGGCAACACCTGCCCAGGAATCTACCAGACTCTTATTGCCTTAGCTGAGCACCAATGTCCTTCCAGACAGCAGCAAAACACTGGTCTTATGGTCGAGGACAGGAGTGGGCCCAGTTTTGGTCCCGTCCTTGTTTGAGCCTCTAGAAGGCAAAGTAAGAGCAGGCACCCTCTCTCACACCTGTGGCATGGTCAGCAGCCCAGCCCTGTCCTGCATGCTTACCTTGCTGTCGTCTCCACAGCCCTTGTTCTCCCTCTTCTTGCCTTCTTGTGTCTTGTGTCTGCTCTCCACACAGCTGATGCTACACCCACTCTGGGTGGCTGTGCCACCAACTGCTCATCCCATGGCAACAACCAACGCAGCAAACTGTGACATCACTGAGTGTTCCAAGGCTGTTGGTAGGCTGAACCATTGCGTCCCTGGGGGAAATGACCACCACACTTCAGCGTTCTTCAGTGTGGTAGGATGGACAAATCCCATAACTCATGCCCGTGGGGAAAACATCTGACATGGAGGGGCCCCTGTCACGCCTGTCTGTGTGTGGGCTGCCTCTCACCCAGGCCTGCGGTTGCCTCTCGCCCCCAGCTGTCCTGGGCCACCTCCGCTCCCTTGGGCTTTGTCCTTGCTGTTAGAGCGTGTGTGGTGGCAGGTGGAGTTCAGCACGAGGCTGGGCAGAAATAAATGTGGTGTCTAATCACCAGGGAGCAATTCAGGTGTTTAATCTACTGGCTGAGTTCCACTTGATCTCTTTTACAGTCCAGTGTCCTATGGACATGCAAGAAACTAAACGTAGGACACAGGGCCTGGGGAAAAAGCACTAAATGCTCCTTTTAATCCCAAATGTAACTTTTCTCTCAATAACTGTCCATTCCTGTTCTCATCTAAAAATCTAACCCTCAACTTGGTCACTTCTGAGACTAGCATTAGTTCTCAAAAAATGTGCAGCTACATCTGTTCATGATTGAACTATCATAAGACCCAGTGATTCATTCTTTGGGGGTGATCCTCATCAGAAAGAGCAGCTGATTAGACCTGGGACTAATAAACAGCATTTATTAATACTGGTATTGGCTTTCTTGAACATATTGAGCAGTCCTCCAGTCTAATTTGTCTCCAAATAATCTCGGCTGGTACTCCACACTGCGTCTGAAATGCAGATCACAGAATCACAGAGTCCAACCATTCCTAACACTCCCTAAACCATGTCCCTAAGCACTTCATCCACCCGTTCCTTAAACACCTCCAGGGAAGGTGACTCGACCAGCTCCCTGGGTAGCCTGTTCCAGTGCCCAGTGACTCCTTCTGTGAAGAATTTTTTTCTGATATCCAACCTGAACTTCCCCTGGTGGAGCTTCAGGCCATTCCCTCTTGTCCTGTCCCCTGTCACTTGGGAGAAGAGGCCAGCTCTCTCCTCCCCACAACCTCCTTTCAGGTAGTTGTAGAGAGTAATAAGGTCTCCCCTCAGTCTCCTCTTCTCCAGGCTAAACAACCCCAGCTCTCTCAGCCGCTCCCTGTAAGACTTGTTCTCCAGCCCCCTCACCAACTTCGTTGCTCTTCTCTGGACACGCTCCAGAGCCTCAACATCCTTCTTGTGGTGAGGGGTCCAGAACTGAACACAGTATTCGAGGTGCGGTCTCACCAGTGCCGAGTACAGAGGGAGAATAACCTCCCTGGACCTGCTGGTGACCCCATTTCTGATACAAGCCAAGATGCCGTTGGCCTTCTTGGCCACCTGGGCACACTGCTGGCTCATGTTCAGTCTCTGTCAACCAACACCCCCAGGTCCTTCTCTTCCGTGCAGCTCTCCAGCCACTCTTCCCCCAGTCTCTCGCACTGCATAGGGTTGTTGTGCCCCAAGTGCAGGACCCGGCATTTGGTCTTGTTAAACCTCATGCCATGCTGACTACAATATACACTAGTGTGTTAAACTGAAATTCCTGAGAGGATACTAGAGCATACACAGTTTTACATTTATGGACACTTGAACCAAATCCATTTTTTTAACGGGATGGATTTTTTTCTTTATTAAACGATGGAGCTGGCCATATATATTCTTGTCATTAGTCAATAATTTCTATTGGTTTAATATTAGGTTATGACAGGCTAGAAAGCACAGCTGACTTACAGAATGCTAACTCGACTCAGGTAAATGATTGCAAAGGGAAGGCGATTTATTATGAAATCTGGGAAGGATCAGAGTGAGTCTTCCGGTACAACCTTCTTTTTTTATCAAGCAGAATCAGATTTGCAAGTAATGAAAACAAAAAGCCTCCACTTAAGTCAATTATTTCAATCTCAATTAAAAATAATGATCTTGTCAGAAAGAATTTAATATAAGTAGTTCTGCTGGTCTGAATTTGGAGCTTTGTCGACTAAATACTTATCTTTTCATGTTATTAATGATATAAGACTGTGAATATATGTAGGCAAGGCATAAATCTGTATGTGATCAGAGTCCCATACGTACTAAAGCCATCCGCTGGGTTGGCTCTAAGTTAAACTGTAGCCTCTATCATATAATACCTCAGACTATAATAAATGTTAATTTATTTTTTCTTGGTACCAAACTGTTAATATGAAATTATCCTTTTTATTTTTAAATGTAATTTTACTTTGGTCTCCAAAGCATGCTATTTTATAGAGGTATCATATTCTGATTTGGTCACTAAACAATAAATGTATTTATCACTTCTGATATTTATCTTCTGATTAATTTTTAGGCTTATATTTAAGGATATGTCTTTTATGATGCAAAGTGGTAGCCATTGGTGCAGGATAAGTATTCCTTCTAGAGTGTTAAAAAAACCCAAACGTTGGCAAAATCCTGACACAAGTTGAAAACTATTATCTATATAAAAGTTTTGAATGTTGGTTATATAAAAAGATTGCAGGTTCATTAATTGAATCTATTTGTCATATTTCCATCTTTTAAAGACCTACGTAAGAAAAACAATTCATTAAAGAAAACAAACAAAAAATCCACATTTCTTTTTGTTGCTGTTTTAAAACAATGGAAGTGAATTATTTTTGTAAGGCAAGTTTGCGATGTCAGTTTGAATAACCAGGATTTGCTTGATTTCTTGAAGCTTTAAAAGACTAAGCAGTAGAACCAGTGGGACACAGCAACCATGTTAATAACTTATTTTAAAGAAAAATTGATTTCTGATTATAGAAATGGAGATTGTTGTTGGTTATTGGTTGTTTTTCCTTATGCATGTTATGCATTGATAAACGTCTTAATTTCAGTTTGCTTAAAGCTAATGGAATAAAAGTAATCCAGTTATTTGTACTAAACTGAAAGTTATCGGCACTGTAGAGATAGGATGGCTTTGTCATCTGGCTCTTGCACTCTCTGAAACTTCAGAGAGGTTGAACCTGCATATGTTGAATAAAAGAAAAGGTATAACCAAGGAATACTGTGCAAGATGAAAACTCAGACAAAATTCAGTGGAATGAAAGGTAGATGGGAAGGGAACATAGTAAATCCTAGTTTATGTGCATGGCAAGTGTTTGTGAAGCCTTAGATTAGGGTTTCAGTCACACTTTCCCTTCAGTGTGACTATTTCTGTGCTTTAAAGGGAGCATGAGAATAAGCGTTACTAGATCTGCATGCATGCACCTATCAACTTCAATTTATGGAATGCTTTGGCATGGTCTGTTACTTTGGAAAGTAATGAACCAAAGCGCTTTGGCTTTAGCTGTAGTTCAGCACAACTCTTAAAGATGGCACTGGCTGGTGGCATCTAGATTCCTGACTGCGCAGACTGTTTTGTTTTGGTGTTTTTTGATCTCAGGACTGGGATGGGATCCTCTGGGAAACAAGCATCAGGGCTGAAGGAGCAGAAGAGAATTAGCAGCCATTTAAAGACATTTTTCTTACAGCACAGGAGCACTTGATAGCCATGTGTAAGAAATCAGGCAGGAAAGGCAGGAAACTGGTATGGCTGAGTCAGGATTTCCTGGTTAAAGTGTGAGAAGGAAACACCCAGGTTGCGGAATCAGGGACATGTATCCTGGAAAGAATATAGTGATGTTGTCAGTATGTACAGGGATGGGATTGGGGCAGCTCTGGCACAGTTAGAGTTTGGAATTAGGGAAGATGTTTGAAGAACAGTAAAACATTGGTCAGAAAAGGAAGATGAAAGAAAATGATCCCACACTGATAAAAAGACAGGAAATCTAGTGACAGCTGGTATACAAAAGGCTGAGGTGCTTTACAATTTTTTTGCCTCGCCTTTCCCTGGCAATCTCTCTTCCCACGTCTCTCAAGTCCCTGAACCCTAAGGTAGTAGGGGTTGAGTGAACCGAGTCCTTCCCATAGTAGGAGATCAGGTTCAACACCACCTGAGGAACCTGAACGTACACAAATCCATGGGACCCAAAGAAATGTATCCCACAGTTCTGGAGGAATTGGCAGGTGTAGTTGCTAAGCCACTCTCCAACATATTAAAATCTTAGGGCAGTCAGCTAAAGACCTTGGTGACTGGAGAAAAGGGAATATCAAACCATTGTTTAAAAGGGTAGTAAAATGATTCATTTGTAGATACTTGACATTGAGGAGAATTTGAGGAAATATTTTCCATATGAAATAATGCATCCTAAAGGGAAGTTTTTATTGATTTTTTCCTTATGTTTTTCAATTCAAGAAGTGGCCTATAGGATGGTGTTTCTCAAGAACTTGAATGAATTTGCGCAGATAAAATGGTATACATTTCCACCGAAGACTGCCTGTTACTATTTCACGTACAAATGCCTCAGTCTACCTCTTGGTGACTGTGCCTTTAAAACAGTGACTGAAAAAGTCCAGTAAATGTTTAAATGTGAATCTATGTCTTGACCATCCATTTTTCACTGATCAGTCTCCTGCAGGTGATCAGAACTGTGTGATTTTTATTCACAGGAGAAGTTTTTAACATGTTCTTAGGCCTGACCCTGCATAACATGTCTTGTGTTTGGCCCTTGGTGGGGCTGTATACTAAGATAGAAAAGAAGAGCAGGCCAGAAAGAAACCGTACAGTATCATTGAGTGTAGAGTTACCTTAAGAACTCCAGAAGTAACGAATACTTTATCAGTGTTGGAATATTTGTGCTGTATACATTCTGAAAGCTTTTTAGTACACATTGTAAATAGGTGAGTGTGTATGTGCGAACTGCCTTATTATATTTGCTGATTTTCAAGTGCGTTTGTATCAGGCTCTGTGCAGAGCCCTTTCTAGCTGAACTCTAACAATAGCTGAAAGTGTAGTGTCTAAGGAATAACTCAAAAAAGATGTCATTTTCTGTGTATTTTATTGCTGTAAAACATAAACGTCTTTGTTGTCTTCACTGTAGTCTGGGTAGATATTTACACATAGATATATTATAATCCCTGTCTACTTATAAATCATCATAAAAACATAACAACTTTAGGAAAATAGAATCAATACAAATTGCATACAGCTCGTGGGATAGATTTTGTAAACTGTTCCTTTGTTGTAGTAACATAAACATCTATGAATATTAACCCAGTTATTTTGCACTTGAATTGTAATCTTTCATATGTAGAACAGTGACTTATTTTCTCCTCACTCTGTAATTTCAATTCTCTTTTTTGCTGATGCTATTTATGATCGTAAGTAGAGATTAAGAAAAAAACACAGAAATTACTGAAGTGGTGTGTTGAGGAGGCTGCAGGTACATGAGTAAAAGATGCTTACGTAAGCATAGAACTTTGCGGAATATTCTCCTTGATCAGTTCTTCCCACAGTGGGAATGATGAAACTACGGGGCTATAACAAATATAAATGAGATTGTGACCCTGATGCTTCTTTAATTTGGTTATGTTCTTTCTGCCATTTGGGGCTTCGTGAAAGAATCAGTCCAGAAGTGATGTAACAACAGAAATAATTCAGGAACTTTTACTGTAAAGTGCTTAAATCTTGTAATAATTTGTCAGGTGCGATTTCCTGGTTTTCTTTACTGATTTTACAGTTTGCTGTTGTCTTCTCCTATATATGCAAATCTACCTGTCGGAAGGGAAGGGGACAGTGGTGGTCTGTCGTTGTGGTAGTTGCTTGCAAGCAGTATTTTAGAAATTGGAAAAAAAGGGTGGAATAATAGTGGTTGCAATAACAGAAGAGAAAAAAAAGGGTTTTTTCCATTTGTTGGAAGACAAATTTTGAAAGTGCAATCTTTAGAAAACTGATATTGCTGATATATTTATAAATAAGGGCAGTGAATAAATCTGTTAAACTTGTTCTAACTTTTTGTGCCGTTTTGTTTACAGCATAACTTCATTTCTCCTAAATCTGTATTCATGCAGTTTGGCTGAGATTTCTGAAGGCCGTTAATTTACTTGCAAAGTTTCTGCATTTTGAAGTTATCCAGTGAATGAAGTTACACATTAATCATAAGATGAAGGGCCACCACTCCGAGTGACAGTAAGGCTATGTGTCTTAGTCAAGAGTTTAACACCAGTCGAAGTGGCTGGAGTAAAATAATTTCAGAAGACAAAACACAGAGGGCTCTAACCTTATTAAAACATGTGAGTAAGTAAGAGTTGTTTGTTACTGGTTTAATTTCCAGACATTCTGAGGTATTTAATTAAACACTTAGGGGGACTAATTGTAAGTGATATATATCCATTGTCACTTTGGTTAATAAAAATGGTAATACCTGTGCAAAACTGAGCTGCTTTCAATGTCATAATGTAATTACATTGTGGAGAACAGCATAATAAAGCAAGAAGAAAACCCTAGGTGTATGTAATTCCAGTTTAAACTTCTTTTGGAATGAAAAATACCGTCTGGGACTGTTCTAAAACTGTGCAGGAAAACTAACTCTATCTTACTGTACTATTTACATGCATTAATTAAATCAGAGTGTAAAATTGTACCAAGCTTTTCCGTGTCGATGAGTTGATAGAAAGTATTGCAGTTTTCTTTCAATAAGTGCTTTTCCTAACAGAAGAAACTTGGGCTGAAAGTGATTTTAATGCTTTCTAATAATAAGCTTTACTGTGGTTACTCTGGTACCTTAGACCAGAGATTTCTGTCCAAGAAAGAGAACTGGATGTTTCTGTCTTGAATGTTTTCCTGTGTTTTCACAGGGGCAGAGCGGCTGTTAATTTTGCAGCTGACGTGTCATCTGCAGTGAAGCTCAGCCTTTGGTTCTGAAGAAAAAGAGGAATAGATATCCAAAAAGAAAAAGTTACCAACAGTACAAAAGCAACTTCAATCTTAAATTACAGGGAAGTAGCCAATTAGTATTTCTTGTAAAAGAAAGAACTTATTTAGTAAAAGTGTTTAGAAATTGGTGATTGAGTTTGAGAATTTGGGAGAAGCAAAGGGAGTTCTTTATAACAAAATAAACTTGACCAATGTTCGGTTAAAAGGTATAGCAGAATGGCTTTATGCAATAGAAGACTTCAACCCTCACCCAGATCTTCACAACATAAAATCAGATTTTTAAGCTGCTCCTGATGCTTTAGTTACTTTTGAGCTTTTTCCCTCGACATATCTGTAGTGATTATTCATATCCTGGGTGAGTAAAGACAAAATCACGGCAGAGTTAGCTACAACTGTCTTTATCTACCCTGGAATATCTTGTGTCATCCTTACCTATTTATATACTCACATTCAAGACTGGAAATAATTTTTGAAGTCACAGTACCTTTTCGTCTTTGAGATTCATGTTTAAATTTAAAGAAGAGGTGAAAGAGGGTTTTGGAAATATTCACAACCCAATGGTCAACTTCAGGAATTTACTACCTTTCTTTTTCCTTTTTCAGTCTAGTTTTGTAAAAAAACCCTAAGCTCATGGAATTGCACAGCCTGATCCACTGGTTGTCGAGTATGTTCACATAGTGAAATTGTGATCTGGAATGTATGCCTGCGTGAAACCTCTTGTATGTCATTTATTTTGACTTTGTAGACGGACTTTCACTTTCTTAACATTGCTACTTCATGATTGTGGGCATGGTGTTCGTGTTTATTGACATTTTCTGCCTCTATTTGCAGGCCGTCACCTTCTTTCTTTGTAAATAAATATTATAAATATAAATATAAATATAAATATAAATATAAATATAAATATAAATATAAATATTTTATCTCAATATGCGCAGAGCACATTTTGCTCATTTAGCCCTGTACTTACATGGTGTTTGGACATAACTTAGTGAAGAGCATTATTTAAAAGAATTTTCACAATTATCTGACTATCAGTGAAGTAGGAAAAGAAAATAAAGCAAAGGAAAAAAGCATTTAGTTAAACGTAGTTGCATTGAATACTGTGTTTAAGACACTAGCTCAGATATCTACAGAAGTGTTTTGGTTTTTTGGTTTTTTTTTTTTCTCTGCAGGATGAAAATGTAGTAATCAGGAAACACGGATAATGCAGCTATCAAGTAAGATAGAAAATAGCAGCAAGTGAAACAAAATCCCATTTTAGATTCCCAAGACACAGTCATAATTCTTCTGGATAGTTCCTAACAGATTCAGTTCCTCTATAAAAGTCCATAAAAGGCAAAAGGGAATGGTTTCAGAATTATTTTGTATCTTAACAGTTTCCCAAAGTAGAAGGTTTGGCTGAAAACTTTGTATTAGCAAATGTTTGTTTTCCAGAGTAGAAGTTTGCTAATGGTTCAGTGTAAGGACTGTTCTGCTCCGTTCTGTGGCGCTGGGGCGAAGGACGGAGGAGTGGCAGGACCTGATTCTAGACCTAGATGGCCATCCTTGAACCTAGAGATTGCTGAACTTCCTGATCTGTTAGGGAATGAAAGATGAGAGGTGTTCCTCCAGAATCTTAACCACACTTGTTGCATGGTGGGATGGCGGGGGTGTGTTCAGATAACACACTCCTTAAAAACTTCTGCTGGTTCCCTTGCGTGTGAGGCCCTAATTGTCCATCTGATGGCACAGCCCTGTAGTCTACAGTGTGGTATGGGTGGTGTTATGTGTCCTGGCTGATCATAAGCATGGAATGTGAGCTATATTCAATCTGCCCAATAGCCCTCAAGTGGCTTAACAGTTTTATATTGCCTCCCAAGACCAAAAAAATGATTCTGAAGGTGCTGGGAAATGTTCTGCTGATATATAAACACATAGAAATTTGCCTTTTCAGCTGACTCTGCTTTGATTTAGGGGAGGTGAGAGGGTTAGACTCGGGGATCTGCAGAGGTCTAAATTGTTCTATAGTTCTAAGTTGCCAGGTTGGATGAGCCTTGGGCAGCCTCATCTAGTGGGGTGTCCCTGCCCATGGCAGGGGGTTGGAACTGGATGATCTTTAAGGTCCCTTCCAACCCAAACTATTTTATGATTTTACGTCGAGCGTTTTGAACAGCATACATGCTTTACGTTTCATGTGAATTTTTTAAGTACCTTTAACATTGAACTAACTTCTCTCCTAATACAAATTCCAGTCGTCCAAAGCTGTCGCCCAATCCTACTTCAAAAAACGATTGCCTTAAATATGTTTGAGCCTATGCGCTTGTCTGCCTAACGCAACAGGATATGATGCAAGAAATGTCTGATTGGCAGGAACAGAGTTATTTCTGGAGAAGAGGGGCTTCAGGGCAGCACTGTGCCTGAGATGATAAGGAGAGGTAGGGCTAACTACCCTTTCTAATCAACCTCACCATACCCCAATGGTGAATGTGCGTCTGGCGTTCAGAAAAATGGAATGTGCCTCATACGTTCTCATTGTATCAGTTTATGAACCTGCCCCATATTCAGTTTATGAAACTATCCCACAATTTCAGAGTGCAGTGTGACCGTACCTAATCTTTTCCTTAAGGGAATACTCAGTATATTTCCAGTACAATATAGGTATGGAATTTAGATAATTAGGTTTTACAGAAGTTGGCATGGCTATTCAGCATCTTTGGTGTAAATTAATTTCTCCTAGGTAGCTATATAAAAATGGGAATGAAATGAGGATATAACCTGATGTCTTTAAAAGTTAGTGGTCACAAATTTGCATGAAATTATATTTTTCATGTGTATGTTCTACTAAACTCACCACTGCGTATCTGCTGAGTACAATGGAGTTACTTCTGGCATCAATTTAGGCAGCAGATGGGAAAGGGAAGGAAAAAAAAAAAGATGGCAGAGATATAATTGAGAAAGCCCTAGGTTTGGACTGATATAATAGAAGCTGATTTTGGACTTAAAGAAGTTTTATTGGTTTTGCATGAAGTGGAAAACATGCCGCAGCTCAGGGAATTGATGTTTTAAACTCTATTTTCAACCTGAGAGATGAGGAATATGGAATGCTATGGTCATATAGAAGCACTTCAATTGAATGTTGTGGGGTTTATTCTGCACTGTATGAGCTATGTTTATCATTACTGTTACCTGCTTTTTCTGCTTCTGAGGTTTTCTTTCTGATGCTGTTTTCCTTGTGTAGCTCTAATGGATAACAGCAAACTGCAACACCGTTATATGAATGTGTTTGCAATCGATGCACTGTTTTTTCTGAAAATATGAGGGAATATCAGAACATAGGAGTTTGAATTGTAAAAGTGTGCTTTTAACACCTGGGTTTTAATACTCTCTGATGAATTTGTGACTCTGTTTAGAGTAGTCCATGGAACTTTTGCTCTTGTGTGGGTATTACAATTTGAACATTGCATTCTGTTGAAACAGCACTGAACATGGATCTCAACCTTCCGTTGGTGGTGGTTTGCCATGAGTTTGCGTGCATCTGCCAATCCGTACTCTGCAGTCTCCTGAAGGGAGAAGACCACCTCTTTTCTGTACACGGGAAGTAATTTGTGCTAGAAGTTGTCTGTGCTGTCACGTGCAGAAAATCAAGCTTAAACTGTTAATTTTGTGAAAAATTGTGACAATACAAGTTAAGAGTTGATTTTTGGTGTGATTGTTTCAGGTCTCTCACAAAAAGCAGCAGTCTAAGCCTAAGAGAGTAAAAGGAAAACAAATGTAGTGGATGTTCTGTTTTCTAATACTGAAAACATTCAACAGTTTTCTTTTGAATGAGAAAGGGTGTCCCAAGAATATTCAGAACTCTATCAGGTGTGGTAACTGCTTATTTCTTCATGTCTTTTGCATTACCAGAATATTTACATACTTCCACCACATTATACATAGATTTCCCTGCTACCAGCCACACAGAGTAAATAATGCAAAGACAGAGATTGCACCGCACAGCTTACAAGTTATTTTGCTCAAGATCATTTTTATTTTAATGACAATGTCTCTTGGAAATTTACTGTGCTACGAGAATGGCTTTATGTGAAATCTTCTGAATTTGGAATATTAATGTAAGATAAATTTCTTTTAAATTGAATTTCTCGAATGCAATTGATTGTATTTGCCTGGGATGAGTAAGGAATTATCCACACTGTTATCTAAAACTTAGATATGCTGCTTCTGAGCAAGTCAGAGACTAATTTAGAAGTATTTCTGATAAAATGCAGTGTATTTCACATTGCCTTCACTTGAGGAACAGAAAAGCAGTGTTTTGGTGAAGTATATCATTAAACCATCTCTTATAGTTAAGGTAAAGGTTGAATTTTCAATTTATTAAAAGCAGAATTATAAAAAACTTTCTGCCTTCATCTCTGAGACCATTTTCTTCTTGAAATCTTTGCACATCTCTTAAGGAGTTTTTTATTTGTTGCAGGTTGTTGTTTTTTTCTTTAGACAGGATTGATGTAAGTTTGCTGTATTCCTTAGGACGTTCATTCCATGTCTGTTATTGATTAGCGTTTTCTAACGATTATGAAAATCAAAAGGACTGCAAGACATAAAAATGGATAGATGGTTTGATTTTATTCTGGTATTCAACTTGCTTGGCTGTAAAAGCTTTTCTCCATTTGTCAATGTTAAACTGAATATCTTGCTTATGAAGCAGAAATTTGCTTCATCTAATGAATGTAGAAGGAAACTCAAATGAATGCAATAAACAGTTTTCTTCTGTAAAAAAGCATCACAGTTGAATTTGATTTGAAAAGAGCAATAGCGGGCATATGTCATGTGCCATTATAGGAGAGAACTGGCGATGGTATTTTTCATTATGTGGTTTCAGAGGGCCCTAAATTGGAGTATAAGAGTATTGGAAGGGGATGATTTCCCCAGATTGCTGCTTAATAGTGACTAAAGGGCCCACATTACTCATTTTTGCAATGAAAATAGTGCCAAAACCCAGCAGTAGTTGACTGGAATGAAGTGTGCAGCCCTCAGGGTTTTAGTTTGAGATGCAGCTTAATTGTGTGTCTCTTGCTTAATACAAATGTCCCCGAGCCTCTGAGGTGAGTGTGCTTTCAGCACGTGCAAATTGATCCAGCAGTTTCCTAAGGTATTTACTGTTTTTTTTTTCTTCACTGCTTTCTAAACAAATTATTATAACGACTGAGCAGACTCAAGTAGATTTCCCTGTTTCTCACTGATAGTCATTACCAAACACTACGTTCTTTAAGCTTTCTGACAGCTTCTGTTTATTTCGTTTATCTGCTTTATCTTCTGTAATGATGTCGTTGGAAGAGAATTAGGGTCTGAATGGTCATGAATGGAACCTTCCTTCCAGAAGTTCCAGGAACTTACTTCCTTCCAGAGCTTCTAGAAAAATGGACGTGTAGGAATGACCCAACTGGAACAAGTGTACTTTTGCTGTAACAGAACCGATGTGTTGTTGCTCTTGTAAATGTAATATAAGTGTTGGGAATTACTTTTAAACAAAAGCAATTACTATTTTTCAAGCATAGAATTATAGAATAGTTTGGGTTGGAAGGGACCTTAAAGATGCAGTTCCACCCCCTGCCATGGGCAGGGACACCTCCCACTGGATCAGGGGCTCAAAGCCCCATCCAACCTGGCCTTGAACACCTCCAGGGATGGGGCAGCCACAACTTCCCTGGGCAACCTGTGCCAGGGCCTCCCCACTCTCATGGGGAAGAAATTCTTCCTTATGTCCAGTCTAAATCTGCCCCTCTCTAGTTTATACCCATTGTCCCTCATCCTATCACCACAAGCCTTTATGAACAGCCCCTCTGCAGCTTTCTTGTAGCCCCTTCAGGTACTGGAAGGTCACTCTAAGGTCTCCTGGGGTTGTTCTCCTCTCCAGCCTGAACAACCCCAACCCCGTCAGACTGTCCTCGTATGGGAGGTGATTTACTTGGGAAGCAGATTTACTAGAGTACTTAGACTGTGAAATTTCTTGTACTTTGAGGGGCACAGGCTGACCCTACCTTGGATATTTTTTCACTAAGTTGGTTGTACTATATGCGTGGAATATTCCCGTAGAACAACTAAATTAAGAATGATCTGAAATTTATACAAATTGCCCAAAAAATCATCTTGTATTTCTTTTATGGTATTTTGAATTTGTCTCTGCCATATGAGATGAAGCAAAAATATTGTGTTATTGTGAAAGTAAATTGATTTGGTGTGTGAGGGTCCTGGAGAGAAACGCAGGAGAATGAGTTTTATTTCAATGCTATGTTGAATTCCTCATATGCTAAGCTCAGACAAGACTTTTAACCGCTGTGCTTCTATTCCCTGCTCAGAAAATAGAAACAAAAGTACCTTCTTTTTGCCTATTGAACATGTAAGATGTAAGTAGCGATGACAAACTTTTACGTAAAAATGCCTTGGGAAAAGACGTCAAGAAGTTCTTCTGTCCACCTACTTTAAAAGTCCAGGTATGGAACTAAAGAATTTAAATATTGTGTTACAAATAGAGAGATGAGCAGTAGAAAAAATTATTTCTATATTGTGTCCTGTCTTGCAAAGATCACTGTTTCTACCTTGCCTGCAATACCTCATAAATCTGAATGACGTATAAAAGAAACCCCAGATTCCAAAAATGATGTTTACAACCTTTGAATTCAGAGGGATTACTGAAGTTTTTTTTGAATCAAAATGCTTGACTTGGGGAAAAAAAAAAAAAAAGGTAGGATTAATTGGTATAATTTATAAAAAGTAGCTAATTATAAAGAAGATCTTAAATATGTATTGAAAATAAACTGAACTGTCACTATCATCAGTCCCTGAGTACTTCATCTCTTAATGTTGATCTGCTGGCTGTGTTCTTCAAAGAGAAAATTACTAATGACGATTTTTATTTGTTATTTATTGCCTTTAGTTTAGAAGATTAAATACCTGTCTTATGCTGCATAGCAAAATTTCCAAAGAACATTTATAACTTTTGTAGATCAATATATTTTTAATATTTGTTAGAGACATCGGTGCCTGACTTCAATCAAGTATACAAATGAAGTTATTTATTACATTGTATTAATTGCAAATTTCTGCCTTTCAGAAATTACTTTTGCAGTTCATAATTCTGCTGTACAATAACATATTAACTGTGCAAGAAGCATGATACTGAGGAATCGCTGAGGTGTTGTGCAAGTAATACAAATAATATGAGTAAAGATATCTGCCTTTTATAGCAGTGATATGATATGACTGTGTGTAATATGTAGGAGAAATTCAAGATGAAGAATGAAATTCATCTAGTTCGTGCTAAGGTGAGAACTCAAAATTGGAAACAAAATTTTCCTAGAAGGAGAAAGCCTGTATGAAAACTACAAATGACACTGTGAAAAACAAAAGGGAATTCTTTTTGTAATAGTTGGGGCAAACATACATGACTGATCATATAAGATATTTTTGTGATCATTTTTTCTGTCTCATAAATTTTTGAGAGATGGAAGCCACATTCCGCTGTTCATTGTAGAACTGTACTGAAATAATTATATTTCTTCCATTTTCATGTAGCATTTTTTTCAGGGTGATATTTTTTGATCTTGAGAGCTTGCATAAAGCCATTACCTGCCAAAGAGGACATCTTCAGGAGATGACGACTACTGTTGTGTTCTGACCGTGTGGGTTAGCATAGCTGGTCGTGACAGACTTACTGGCCTCAAAACTCTCCCGGTCTGACTCCCTTCAGTCCTTTCTTTCATGGGCTCTGCGGAATGTCGCGTTGCTCTCAACATCCTCACATACTTGCAGTTTGCATTGAGACAACATTTTTTGAAGTAGAAATGAAGAACGCGTATCTCCAGCTCTCTTGAGATGGAGTGTATTTCTCCATTGCGCGTTGCTTCAGTAAGGGCAAGGGTGGCTTGTCACTTTTTATTCTCTCTGGAGCATCAAAGAACAGGCCCAGCTAGAAATAGGTAAGCGTGAAAATACCTCAGGTGTCTAGCTGCTACTCTTGTTTATATGCCAGTGTTAATAACAGTTGACCAAATACAGGACAGAAATGTATTTTTTTTCTCAGATCATCTGGGACCTTTATTTTTCCATTAGGCTTTGTCTATGACAAAGAAAATAGTTTGTCCTCTGGTATCAGCTGGACATATATCACCTAATCAACTCCCTCCCAAACACCATTTTGGCAATGGTGTTTGTTATTCGCCCTGCTCTGGTCTCTGCTTTCGTGCACCTCTTTTCCTGCCCTCTCTAAGGTATACTGGGGCTGATGATGGCCTCTGGATTGAATGTCAAAACAGAATATTTGGTCCCTTCTGTCTTTGATTTCTGTGAAAGCTCTGAAGTAAAGGTGTTCTAAATCTGACTCCGCTATTTACTGTCACAAACGTTACTTTGTGCCTTGCACCTCAGTATTCCCGTCTGGAAAACCTGGATATTATTTAGCAGCTTTAGACATCATACATATTAAATATTCGGGTGAAAAAAGGAACTTTAATTAAAATACTCATCTTAAGAAAACAAACAATTTGGACTTGATCTTCTACATATGCAAACAAGACCAGAACGCGGGTGAGATATTAATTACTATTCAAGTGTTACACATTTTTTTGTTGAGTGATTAGACACCGTTAATCAGTACAGTTGTGCAGTTGGCTGTCTCATCTGTTTAATGTTCCTCTTTTCATGGCCAAGAGATGTGGTGCTTTAGCTGTTACAGTTTTTGTCAGCTTCATGCTGTTAACGTTCATATCTATTAAATACTGTGTCTCAAACTACAAAGTATGCAGGGGAATATTAATTGAAATTACTGTATTTATTTCACTCTGAGGAAAAGTATTGGCGTAGTATAATAGTATGTCTCAGGGCTAGAGATCTTGGAATTCACATTCACAATAACAGCAATCTACTTTGTGCTGAAGATAATAGGAGACAGTCCTTTGCTTGGAGCAGTATCTTTCATGTCTGTTCTGTTGTATGAAGCCAGTGCCGAAGGTGGTTAAGATAACGCATGTTAATAGGCAGAAAACTTTTATAATATTCATGGAGTAAATATTCGCCACTTCCATGTTAATCTGGAAACAGAGCACTGTGAGGGTTGGATATGAAAATAAAGGGGAGAAGTATCGGCTTCTCTGCTCAGGGAATCTTGGAAACAGAAGTGACTGGACTGCATCAGCTGGACGAGCCGGCAGTGCAGTGTGTGCGTGAAGCTGTGTGAAACCAAGTTCTTCTCCTTTTACTTTTTCACACACGACCTGCACCTCTGAGAATGGCTGTAAAACCTCAATTACGTATGTCTATGGAAAGAAGCTGTACTTTCCCTCTATTTTCCGGAAAAATATAGCTCACCTGTATTTCAGGTTTGCAGTAGGAGGTTTCTGCTTGGTGTTTGAATAACTTCTGCATGCACAACATTCTCCATGCTCATTTATTCTGTTGGCTGAAAAAGAAACATTTCCAAGAACCAAAAACTTAAATTCTTTCCCTAATGGATACTGCATCCCTCTCATTGTTATCTATGTTCATCAGCCTATGGCTTTAAAGAAGTAAGAGCTTGCTTTGTCACCAAGGGAGACTCGCCTCTGAAGATCTTTATTTTCATGTCACAGAGCTGTGCCACTGTAGGCTTAGTGTAGTTGTAAGCGAAATACTTCATCATTTAATTATATCACCATTAACAGCTGCTTCTGAAAATAAAAAGAGTTTTACTCCTCCTGAAGGGTACAGTCCAGGCTGATAGGCTGTTGCTGTCAGTCAGACTGTCACCATAGTCTATAACTGGCGCTTTTTATGGCGTGGAAGATGGGCCAACTGAGAGCAAAGCAGCCGTTTTGCTCAAGCACGTAGATTTTGGAGTGAAGAATGACGTTGTGTCCTGATGACGCTTAGTAAAGCTCTAATAATGATCTATTATTTGTAGAACAGCTCAAATCTATTTGGTTTTAATTTCTGTGATATTATGTGATCAAAAGTACCACCTGAAGTGGTATTGTTCACATGTCAGAGTGTATGTGGTGCAGAGTTAAGCCCACAGACGGTAACAAAATGTTTGTTATATGTTTTGAGAATATGTTTTAGGAATATGTAATACCTGTTTACATGTTCTAATGCAGTTGCACATAAAATATGTGGGTTTTCTTTAAGGAATCTCTTGGATAATTTTTGAATGAGGCTTTGTCTAGAAAATTGCAATCTTGAATACTTCTCTATTCTCCAAGAAAATAATTTTGTTCATTAGAAAGAGAATGTGAAATACTCCAAATTAAAGGAATTTAAGCTGAAGCCCTGCGATGATGTCTTTCCCTCCTCAGCAAACTGCCCGCTTATGTGAAGCACCTGGATTAGAAGCCTCAGTATTGTACAGATTGAGGTGACAAGTGTGTTACTACCAACACTTTTCTTTCTATAATAGGACTAAGGTTCTATAATTCTTTAATGCTATAATTATAATTCTATAATTATAATTCTATAATGCTATAATTCTAAATGACCAGTTATTAAAAACACAGACAATTCTGTTTTTCTTCCACAACAGATAATTGGACACATCATTTTCTAGGGACTTCAAAAATGTTATAATTGTATTAAAATACTGGAAAATCAGCAAAAGGGCTATAATCAGCACACACACACACAAAAAAGACTTTGTACTGTGCAAGTATTATAGCTTCTCTTTATTATTTAATTTAGGGGGCTGATAAAGATTGTATAAATATAAGGAAATATTCAAGCATATCTAAAAATGCCTTTTTGGAGAATACAGTTCTCCAAAGCAACCCTGTACAGTTTTCAGGGTGAAACCGGCCTTTTTCTTTCAAGAAATTCTGCTGACGTCAGTTCATGTCTAGTGTTCGATTTAACATTCTATTCTATGTTAAAGCTGCATGAACACCTGCAGAATCGGAACCAGCGATAGCAAAATGAAATACCAGTAAGCTTTGACCAATACGTATGGAGCACGATCAGAAAACCAAATCTGCTAAACTGAGCACAAAGCAGATGTGTTCAGCTATCACATTCATGATGCTTCTTTTTTGCATAAATAATTAATAATAGCAGCTTGTTGGGTGGGAGTATCAATATTTTAAAACCAAATCTGGTTTTTGTATGAGTTCACTTGTGTGAAGTATGAGGATAAGCACATCTTTAGAGGTTTTCTTTACTTTTCAGTTAGGGGATATTAATCTAAATTGACTTTGAATTCATTCGACATTTTGAATTTCCAGCTTTTTCTATGGGTTATTAATGTGACTTTCATGATTTCCTCTTTTGCAGTATCAAGAGTTGGTGTCAGTAAGATATCCTATAAGATGTAGTGAGAAATTCTGGTGGAAAAACATGAAAAATTTAAAAGCAAAATATTGTTTCATTGCCTACATTTTTAATGCGAAAAGGTGAAGCCCAGAATGCGTATGTTTCTAACTCTACTTTTGCCTGACTGCTCCTTCAGTATCAAAACCTTGAAACCTTGCAATCGTTTTATTCTATTTTCTACTCAGTTCACTATAAAAGTATTTTAATTAGACCTACTTCACAAACTGTACTGAGACCATCAGCGGTGCCTGTACATGAAATAAAAAAAGTAAATGAAGCAAAAAAAGATGCTCTAGTTTCAGACAGGTGTTATTGTGATTGACGATGTTAACTTCTTTAGTAGGGAAGAAGTCCTCTTTTCAGTGTTTGAATTTCTGGAGAAATTCTGTGGTCAGTGGCATGCAGACGGTTGCATTACAATATCATAAATAGCCTGTCTTACCCTTTAAGGTTTTTATTACGAGCTATTTTGGCTAGCATATAGGTTGCATGCAAAGTGTATTGTTTTCCTTCCTCTGCCTTTTCAGATGCCACTTAGAGCAACGCTATCAATGTGGCATTCACAAACCTGTACCCCATTGTGTGGTACTAATTTGTTCAACTTATTTTAAGGTATTTCAGAGGCAACAATAAGAGTTCTTTCAAAAAGAATCCAAGTTTTTCGGCTCTGAATAAATCTGGTTAAAAGACATTTAAATATCCAGATCTAGTGAGAACTGGGCATGTGGCTATACTGTAGCAAATAGAACAAAAACAGCAGTAAGTACAGCTCTGAAATATTTTGTACAAATCTAGTGAGCCTCATTTTGTAATTCACTAATTTGAAACTCATATTCTACTTGATGTTGTTCCTTCAGCATCCCCTACTTACATTAACAGTACTGAAATTGTGACCTGATAGACCTGTCTTTCACCCAGTCTTTGATTTCTCAGAAGCTATTAAAAATTAGACGTTTATTATTTATCAAAACATTATTGTGTATTTTCTCTGATCAGTGAGCAAAACTGCAGTAAAGAAATTTAGAAAGTGGCATCTGAGGTTTTCATCGAGTCATCATTTCCCAACACTTACTATTTGCATAAATCTTTGTTTAAAGCCAAGCAAAGTTCTAAAATTTATTTTTAACTTTATTCCCGTCCTCAATATAAATATTAAATGGCCTGTTTTAGTTGCTGAGCAGTTTAAGCGAGGCTGCTGGGTATAACCCATGGACTGAGGCACAGTAGCCTAAAAATAGGGACTATCATGGGACTGAATGTGGATTTGCTGATTCTCGTTTGCAGTATCTTAACTGACAAATCATTTTCTATTCATTTTAATGGGAGTAGTGATGGATCATAACATAGTGTAAGGAGACATCATGAATAGGTCTGTAGGTCTAAGAAAGCTGGCATATTTGTCACAGATTGTATGGTGAGTTATAAATTATACCTGCTGGCTTTGTGCTCAGCAATCCCGTTATAGTCAAGGCGTGTGCAGTAGGAGAGAGAACAGATGGTTCTGGCTCTGCAGCCTTCCTTCCGAGTTTCTGTCCTGGCTGTACTGCCAGAGACTCACCGAATAGGTGCATATCTCTGCTGTTCTTCAGTTCTACATGGTTCTTAGTTGTTGGTCATCTGAGAGCAAAATCTGTGGCCATTAAGTGACTTTATAAGGTCTGGTTCCTTAATCCAGTTTTTTATCAAACTTACTTTTTGTAGTTCTGGTACGGTCTAATCTAGTGCATTGGTCAAAACTTAGTAAATGCATTTTTCTTCCTTTTACCTCCCTCCCTTCTAATCAGACCAATATTATGTTTCTTGTTCCCTCTGGAGCAGAAGAGGTAACGTTCCCTATGTGGTTTGTGTTTTGGATTGTGTTTAGGAAGCTTAGCTCAATTCTCCTCTCAGTATTACAGTTATTAATGACAGATGATATTTTCTTTCTTTTAGCTCCTTCTTCCCCAGAAAGTCACATGCTAAGATGCCCCACAAACCTTCTGAAGGTTTTATCCATGTCAGTTACTGTAATCTAATATTTAAGCTAAGAAACTTGTAGCTACTGCAAGACACGTGCTCTTCCCAAGTTGGATATTGTGAGGGCAGTGTAATGTTTTATTGCAGTTAATAGGGTTTAATTTTTTAGAGCAGGAGTGGAAAGCGTCAAAGGCCTTTATTTCAAGGATTGCTTGTTTTTATTGGAGAAGGCAGCCGAATAGATTAATTTAGCTATTGAAAGAAGCTGTGACTTCATTTGTGGTAGTGTTCCCCCATCTCTAATTGTCTCCCGTTCCGTAAACAGATGTAATTTTTCTTCATCCTTAGGACCCCTGGCATTGTTAACCTGTGCTGTAATCCTGGAGCTTCAGATATCTCCTGGTGTCTTAAGGCAAGGACTATTTTTACCTTGGAGAAAAGGTTTGCAGTCCTTGGCTTGATATCCCACAAAAACTGATGTAGGAAACAGTCAACTACGTGTGTGTGTGTGTATGTGTGTGTGTGTGTGTGTGTGTATGTGTGTGTGTATGTGTGTGTGTATGTGTGTGTGTGTATATATATATATATATAATTTTTTTTAATGCCCTGCACCTTCTTGGAAAACAAGTTTAAAAGTATGAGCCCAGGCTTTTGGGATGGGATACAATGAAATATTGAGAATTGGTTTATGTGTGGAAGTTCAGAATTTCTACAGTAAAGCAGACCCCAAGGTCAGATGGTGTCAGGGTCTCAATGTTTCGCTGAGTTGATAGCTAGGGTTTGAATTATTAGTAACTCCTGGCTCTGAATGAGTATTTTCCAGATTTTAAAATCCATGTGCTACTTTGTACATTCCGTCACTTCTTGTGGAGTGCTTTACACTAGTATAATCAGATGTGTTTACATCTGTGATTGAAGGGATACGTGGGTAAATACTTAGTGGCTTGGAGCAGGATAATGTTCATGCGGTTCAGACTGCAGTTGCAGGATGGTTTATTTTTTAAATGCAGATAACGTTGAAGCACAGAAATTATAGAACTTTGAATTTTTTGTCTGTAATCACAAGTGTTCAGCTGAAGATTAAGGATCTGTTTCTATCAAATCCTATGTTTTAGAAATGCAGCCTACCTGCCTTGAAGATGTTGTGGTTTGAAGATAATGGCTTTCTGGACATCTGACACTGTGCTCCCAAATTCACCTTTGAACATTGGAAATATGGATCTACTCCATAAGTTCTGGAAATTCTACTGACTCTATTTTATATTTTGGGTGTTCAAGAGGCCTGAAAAAAAAAAAAATAGAGCTTTAAGTGAATGCAAATAATTTGAGGTGAATCGTTTTACGGGGAGAGGTGAGAACTGTCTGGGACTGAAGCTTTCCCCAGAATAGGCACAGACTCCTTATAATAAATATTCTGCCTTCGGAAAGGTAGAGTGAAACGGGTAGGAGAGGCAGAGCTTGTTTTTCACACCCGTTAATTTGTTTGCATCTCCTTTGAGACTGTCACAGGTATCTCTTTTAAAAAAAGAAAGGAACACAGATGGAATACCGGCTCAAGTGTTTTAAACACATACTTGGCTGCCACAAAGTGATTATATTCATTGCTACCATTAACCCCATTCACTCAGTCACTGCATAGCGGCTGAAACTGCACTTTTGAAACACTCGGGCATGGAAGCATTGACAGGCTCAATAAACAGGCTGACGTGTAACACGCTGCTGCTGCCTATCGAGCAGCTCTGGGCACAAATAGCTTCCTTTTAATATGGACAGAGAGACTAAGGGAAATTGTAATCAAACAAAAAGGCTGTCTGAGAGTACAGAAATGCCAGTCCTTGTAGTATTTTGACAATATTCGATTTGTCTTCTCTATTCCCCTGTATTTTCAGTTATTTTTTTTCTGTGTTTTACTGAAGTTTTCTTCTTGTTTAAGTTCAGCTTAGTTTGCTGGTATAGCGCACACTTATTTATCTTTTCGATTTGCATGAATAATCTCTCCAGCTATCGAAGACATAATCTATGCTCTGCTTTGAGACAACATGAATTTAGTGCACCATATTAATATTGCTATATTTTATTCCCTTTGTTGTGTTGTAGTGATTGTCATTTTCTCTTTAAATACGGTATTTAGATAAAATACCAGGTACTCTTCTTGTTTAGAAGCCCTTAATAAGAGAAAGGGTCTTGTGTATATATTGCTTCTAAGTTTTGAAGAGCTCAGCATGAGTTTTATACTGATATATACTTAAACAGACAATTTTCTATGTGTATTTTGGTCCCAACAGCTGAGTAAGGTGTAAAAACCCACTTTATTTTTTATTCTTTAGTGTCGGGGGTACAATTGCTGAATTACCTTTAGAGATAGAAACTCCTGTGTCAAGTGAATTAAGTAAGCTATTTGATCTTAAGAAAGGAGATTCTGGATTGCAAACCTTTTTTACAGGGGCTCTATGGGATATTCCTCTTTTTTTCCCATCTTAGTTGGTGGTAGATTCAGCTGATGTTTGTGAGGGAAAGCACTTCAGTATTTGCGATACAAATATTTACAAAGGAGAAAACCACAAAAATGGTAGATTAAAAACAAATCACAGGGATGTTATTCAGCACACGTTTGTCATTGATCACAGACAGTCATTCTACTCTGCATCTTTGCACTGAGATTTTTAACGGAAGATGGCTCAATTTCCCACAAAAGCTTCTTTTTTGATTGTTTGCTTAGTTTTGGGTTTTTTTTTCCTTTGGTTTGCAGTTGTTCGGGGTTTTTTTTTTGCATTCATTATAGTTGCCAAAATGAACCCCCAAAAGCCAGACCTGTTCTGGAGAAGAATTTTGTGTTATTGGCAGTTAAAATACATGTTTATCTTCCTTAACAACTTCTTTTGTCTCTTTCTTCTATTTTTTTTTGTAATTTTTTTTTTTTTTAACTGAGGGAATAATTAAATAGTAGTAAAATTTTATATTACATGATGCCAAATGGCAATGGTCTTAGTATGAGTTCATATATTCTGGGGAAGTACAGAGGACAAACTAATCATAATATGATTGATAAAAAGGACAGAAATTTCCGGGTACTTGGTAGAAGTCAGTTGAAAACACAACTGCTTAGGAGCTTAGGATGTGTGATAAATGGACCTTAACTTCACATAATCCTAGCAAATAAAAAAATATGAGAGGAGAACCTTTTTCAAAATGAAATGCTTTCTCGTTTTTGTATTTAATTAAGATTTTTTTTTTCCCATTAGCAGTTTCTTTGAAACTGGACCCATGATGCTAAAATAATAATTTAAGATGTTAAAAAAAAATCCTTCTATTCATTTGCCTTGAACAGACTGGAGGCTTTAGTTAGCAGAATCAAGCCTTTTCAGTCCTAATTAGAACTTCGTTTTATATTGTACAGAGTTATCAATTGGAAAAAGATGGTGTATGCCAGTAGAGGAAGAAGAGGAAAATGTTTGTGCTTTGCTCCTGAACATCCAAGGGATGTTGTTTTCTTCAGTGTACAGGAGTGCGAGCCTTAATTTCATGTCCTTAGGTGATATGAAATGAAAAAAATACTGCTTCTTGAGCAAGAGAAACAAATGTTCTTATTTATGAGAGTTTATGTCAAAACCACTTAATTTGACGGAAGGGGAAAATGATAGTCTGATATGGGAGCCAGAGAGGAACGTCGGGAATTTCTGGGAACAATTAGTGCGTGATGAGATATTGATGCAATGAGAGGTCAGTTTCAGAAATAACCTCGATTTAAGGAATAGTTACTTAGAAGTGAATATATATAACCTACAAATGAACTTTCTCAGCCTCTATCTGAACTGATACAGAACTAACAACATGATTTTAGGATATGTTATAAAACTATTGTAATACTTATGGCTGCCTTAAGGACCCTGGCTTATACCCCCCAACCCACAGATGCACTTGAGACAAGCAATAATTATTATCCACCTATTGCTTGCAGGAAACCAGGAATTTTCAGAGGTATAAAGCTTCTGTAGGTTCTAGGAAAATAAATCCGTTGCTGAAGAATATGAGAACTCTGCTTGCCCCAAAGCTTCCGACTCTTGTTTCTGACTTCTTTCTCCTTTGTAGAAGAGGGAGATCAGATTCTGATTTGCCAAACCCACACATTCTGTGTTATTAAATCAAGGGCTCTGCTTTTCTTTCTTAAACTCTGTCAGTAATTTCCTAGTGTCACTGTGTGAGTCTGTCTTAGTTTCCAGTCAAGAAGAATTTGCTGATTGCTGGTAGTTCTTTGATCACTTCTTCAAACTGGTCGTAATAATTATAATGCTCTTATTTAATCAGGCAGCACTCCTCTAAGGACTAAGCAAATATTATTTATGTCTCAAATAATTCAGGTACAGAGAATTTTAAATCATGTAGTACTCAAGGGAGGGCTGCTCTATTTTTCTCTAAGATTTCTGAAAAGAAATATGAATGCTTACATCCTATAAGATTTGCTTAATCTGATGCTCCTCACATTGTATAACTTTCTGTGCCCAAGTATGAGGACGTTGCATAGATCTTCGCTGTCATATGTTCAGTTCTTTACATGTGAACAGTTCCTCCAAGATTTACTGCCAAGTATTTCTTCATATATTCCTCAGCCTTGAATCTTTTACACTTTTCAGCTCAAGTGTCCCTTCTTCCTCTATATTCACTAAAAGACCTTGTATAAAGTTTTTTGGTAGGGACAATAGTTTTTTTCAAGTTTTTCTTAGTTGCATCTAATTTCTACTCATAGGCTGTTTTGGTTTTGTTTTTCTCCTATAGGAATAGGAGAAAAAAAAAAAAAAGCTCCCAAATTACAGCCTGTTAGCTAACGAACTTATGGCAGCACAAAGCCCTAACAGTGACACCAATGTACGAGTAAGGACTCTCCTTTGGCAAGAAAATGCTCATTTTGTTCAAAAAGTAGGCTACGCCACACTAGAAAGTCTTATGCTGTTGACCTAAGTCATGACTTGGGGAAGACAACCGTTTGACCAGCTAAACACAGATTACTCTCTTTGATGATTTTCAAGCCAGAATGCTTGAATTAACGTACTGTATTACTTTGTGATATTGTCCTCTTAAGCCTTAGCTCCTATATGTGGTTGCAATTGCCCAAGAGAAGTTAAATTAGAGCTAATACTTAAAGCAGGGATACGGAAAAGTGTGCAAGGAAATGCTTTAAGCACAATTAATATTTAGAATGCTGAATAAAAACAAAGCTTTATTAAGGTTAGAAAAGTTACTTTATTCACTTTGCTTTCTATTTCTTCAAAATGAATCTTTGAGATTAAAGAGGGACATCTGGAATGATACTGGGAAGTGCTTTGTCAAAATAGCAATAGAGCATTTGATGTAAGTGTGCTCCAGAGGCAGCCAACAAAAATGAAAACATTTGGAAGCATCTCTTCCAAACCCAAACAAGCTAATGCTTTTAGCAAACTGCAGAGTGAGGTAAGCCTTACTATCCTTGGGCTCGGAAAACATTACCATCCATGCAAGTTTATTTGCTACTTGTCGGTCCATGGAATCTCAACTGGTTCTTCCATACATGATTCATGAGGGCAAAGGTCTTCAAAAATTTCCACATCCTCCTGAATGATTCTCTGTCTCTTATAATCTGCTTCTTCTTCCTCTTGTATTACATCATGCTTCTTTCCTTTGCACCGTGCAGTTCTGCCATATTACTATTCATTTCCCTTACAGATCATCCTTATTTTCTTTCTCTGTATTTTATCTGAATTTCTTGGTACACAAAGTGGAACATGCTTTGTTATGTCTGTCTTTGAATCGGGGACTAGCCGAATATGACAAGAATTGATACGAGGGACAGATTGTGTTCATTTCAAATAGGACTGACCTGTGGGAAAAAGGATTTATTGAAAGGTAATGACATTTGCTGCTGGTTCAAATCTGAAGGGAGCGAGAGGTCGGTCAGTTCAGTGAAGGGGCAAAAAATTTAAAATGGATGGAGTAGATTCAGACCAACTTGTTCAGATGCCTCTTTTTCACTTGAAGCAAGGAAAATTCTAGTAACAGAACTGGAGGGGGGAAAAAACCCCACAACCAAAAGTGTAGAACATGTAATAGTATCTTTAAAGCTACTAAATTAAGAGAAAACAAATTGAGGATGGCAAATCTTACAAAAAATACTATGCAATGTTTTCTAGCAACCAAGTATATAAATAATTTAGTTTTATTTTCAAGTGTAACAAAATAATGCTGAAGGTAATCAACCAGAGAGAAATGACTGCTACTTTATAAGTTTTCTTGGTCTCTTCGAATGCGTACATCATTTTATAAATGTGGTATCATCGATGGGTATTCAGAAATAAACGTACTTCTTGGATTCCAGCACCGGAGATGCCAATTTCCCATGGAAATACTCTTTTCAAATTGACCCAATCTTATGCTAAGCAGCACAAAATGTTGACTTTCCTATAGGCAAGATTAATTTAGAATGGATAAATCTTGTTGAATATCTTCAGACTGAGAGCACTGATGATGATGGAGTTGTTGTTCTATTATGATTGTTGGAATTAATTTGTTTTAGGAAGATCTGAGGATACACCTCCTGAAACTGCTGGGAATTATTTATTCTGAAGTCTTATCTGTCTGCTTCCAAAACAGAGACATTTTAAGATTTTATGCTTTGATGTAAGCGACTGTGTTTATTCGCTTGAATAAACATATCATGTAGTATTAGTATAAACAGGATTCTAAATAGTTAATATACCTATATTTTGAATAATTAGTCAGTGCCATCAGCAAGATGATCATGTTTCTTAACAGCAATACACGTTATTTTTGGCTTGGAGACACAGAGCACCCACAGGCACACCCCTTACAAAGCTTTTTTTTGTTTTTTATCTTGAACCAAAACACTTAAACATTTTGATTTAGAGTAGTTTGTTTTGTATACTAGACTTTCACCGTATAAGCATTAGCATTTATTCCAGCAAAATGTGTACTACTTTAAAAAGCAGACTTTTTTGTCTTCACAGCAATCCATTGTTAGATCTTACACTTCTATAGAATACCTCGGTTTGTGTTATCCAGTAGCTTAATGTTAAGGAACCTGTGTACTGGTGTTCACAATTAGGTGTGAATGGAACTATGTTAGCCAGATAGATCCCGAGTTATGACATTGGCTATTCTAGGTATAGCTTTATTCAGAGATTATTCAGTGGCAGAATTTGTTGCTCATTTAATGACATGGAAAACATCTTTTTTATCCACCTTTTTCTCCCGTGGTAATCCTAATTTTTAATAGTGTTTGATAATTGTATCTTGTATAATTGAGACATTGGTGAAATTTCCTCCCAAGAATCACTTAATTTGTACTTAAAGCTGCACTCACTTTTTTCCACTTTTTCTCCCACTGTGAAAACCTTCAGCTTTGTTTCTCTGGAGGTTAAACTATACTATATTAACTGTATTAGTTAATGTAGTATGTAGGGACTTATCAGTCTTGAAATGATTACTTTAAGGAACAGAAAATTAAGCATTCTAAAAACACTTTTCAAAAACCATGTCTTGAGACTGATTGTAAGTTCACTCATAAAAGAATAAGCTCTATGTTAATATGTTATTTGAAATGAGGCATCGGAATCATTTTCTCTAAAAGCACCTAACTTCCATTTTTCTAAATAATGGAAGTGTAGGGGTCCTCCTTCTACTCTCATGCAGAAACACAGTAGTGATGGTTTCAGGTGGAGTGAAGATTAAATGAAGTGCTGCAGTTCCAAAATACAAATCTGCTGCTCTCCAGGTATCACCCTGGAAAGCCGAGCAGCCCCGTGCATCTTCCACCAAAGCTTCACTGGGCATTTCAAGTCTGCCTCCAAGGTCTAGCAGTCGAGGTGGTGGGCGACCTTATCTACCGGCTGCGGTCCACGTGCAGCACAGTGGTTCTGCGAGCTTTGCTTTAAGAAGACAACCACTAGAGGTGTGGTGGGGCTTCTCTGGTGTGTGATAATACAGTAACGGGAGTAATTGCCCAACATTAATCTATTTTTCAACATGTTCAGATTCAAACAACTTTTCTGTATTCAAAGACACAACCCTAAGTGCCTGGTTCTGTTATTCTGCTGCTCCTGTGGACTCGGGGGCCAGAAGAGAAGCAGCAGGAGTTCTTCTGTGTATGCGTAGTTTTGTGTATTATAGGAAAAATCTCGGTTTTTTTTAAATACTTCAGGTAGGATTTTTCAGATTTAGTTGAACTCGTGTTCCCTTTAAAGCCAATAATTTAAAATAAAAACCAGAAAAAATCCAGACAACTGCCGATTTTGAAGAATCTCACTAGTTAAAAGTATCCATTTAGCTGAAATGTTATGGGTGAGATGGTGGTGTAGGGGAGAAACAGTATTCAGAAGGGAAGTCACCTTGAGCGTAGAGTTTCCAAGTGGACCAGAATATAATACTGAGCCACCCATTTAATCTGCTTGGAACAGTCGCGAGGCATTTATCTTTACAAGCTCTGTTGGCACAGTTGTTGTTGTCCACAGCACAGAACAAATTCAAAGAAACTATTTCAAAAAGGCACGGTTTCTCTTTGAATGATGAGTTGTCCTGAGAGAGTAACCATATAGTATTATTGAAACAAAGGAACATCATGGGAAGGAAGAAAAGAAGGAAAAAGAAGGGAGAAAATACACTGCAGCTGCAGAAAGAGTTAAGCCATTTTTCTAGTTACACGGTTTATTTCACAAGTGTCTGACTCATTGGGCATAACCAGCAGAGTTAAATTACAAAATTACTATTTGGTTCTTTTTTATTGACTACAATTCAAAGCTGCTTCAAGCCTTCCAAATGTAATGCCCCCAGCTCTTTGCCAAGAACATTACCTTTTATTTTCAGCATTCAACTGTATAAGATACCCCGAAGGCTACATGTGAGCTCACCCTCCATGATAGGAGCTAACAGAGTGCATCACTTGTTGATGATTTCCTGTTCTCCTGTAAATTGGGAGAGGCGGGAGGAGCACTGGAATGCAAATTTTGTACTGTCAGCAGTTCTTTTGCGGGCTCGAGCTCAGGCAGTGCATAGTGAGGTAATTAATTGTGGAATGTTTCCTGCTCGTCACTCTGAGTTACTGTTTAGCAACCTGTCAAAACTAAACTAATAAGCCCATTGCATGTACTTTGATGTGCTTACTTTACTTTAACTGTTGGGATGCTGTTACTCTTTCCCCCTTTTTGGTTCAAATGAAGTTAAGAATCTACCGTGAGAGAGTTAACATGGAAGAAAAGACCTTCTCACAGAGACATGATGCATCCTTTCAGTGAAGTTTTATGTTGTTTTGTCTCCTGGAAAATTCATTTGGATTAAAATATCAGAGATTTTTATGAGTGTATTTTGTAAATTTGCTCTCCCTCTGCTCCACCTCCTATTCCCAAATGAGGAGTTTCTTTGGTTGATTGCATTGCAGGTGTGAAATGATTATTTATAACTGTAATTGCTTAATAAAATTGTATTTTATTGGTGCAGATTAGCACAGAATTTTCATATAAATTTTAACAGGTGACTTCTCATGTGTATTTTGAAAGTCAAATAATATATCTATTTATAATGGAATTAGATTTTAAAGTGTCTCAGAATCTGCTTGCCTTGGGGTTGAAAAATCAGTGTTTAGCAACAACGTTATTCAGAGGAAGATATTTTAAATTCTATTAATTTCTCTTTATTTCTAAAAGGACCCATAATCTGTAACACACACACACACACATGCAGTTTAACATGTGCAAGAGTTCCTGCTCCCTGCAAGTTAGCATTTGTTTTAAGTTGTGACTGTAGCTGCAACGTTGTATTTGAGAAAGTGGAGCTGTCTTCCCTTCTGGAAGAAATATATTGGCCAATGTGGTGATACACATGATGGATTTCAAGTTTGTCAGTGTTGCCATATTCTAATATATTTAATCTGGATTTTCCTTTACTCCTCTTGAAAGATTTGTGGTTTATCAAACTTACATTTAAGGTATTTATTTTGTTCTCTTTTCCCCCTCCAATTGTTTATTAATAACACTGAAGGTTTTTTTCTTTCCACAAATGAAGAGACCTGTAGGAGCATAGGATGGAAAGGCACTGGGTATTGAATATACTGTAAGCGCTGATTAAATCTTTGCTGTAAATATCCTTCTGCCAATATATTGCAAACATCAGTTTTTTGAGGAACCACATTATCCGCAACAAACGACCTTAATGACTATCAGGATTTGCTTTATGTTTTTGTTTTCCTTTTAATTTTTCCCTGACAAAAATCATCTATTGACATTTCCTTGGACTGAGTCCAGATTCCTCTTGTGAGCAAATTGATACCGGCCAAAGGTGTTAAAGTTGTCTTAAATTTGTCCTGTCTGTCGATCCCATGAAATATTGTAGCGTAGGCAATTTGGCAATAGAGTTTGGACAAATGAGAGAGACAATTCGGCTTCAGGAGACGCTCAGTTTCAAAAACAAAAGGTAAGAGGAAGAATTAAATTTAAAAAATGGCTTGATTTTCTTTTTACTGGATGAAAAACAGAACCTGGGAAAGGAATACTTGCAGGTTTTGAGAAATAAGGAGTATAGCTGAAAACAAGGACAGTGATGCAGCATTAGAGGCGGTACTTTAATTTTTACTTCAAAAAAACTGCATTGTGAGCATGTTTTAGGGATGGCAGCTTTCATGTGAGTGGGAAGCTGAACCCTAAGTGTGTGGACAAACATGATGGCGTTGCATGTGCTGTTGATTCATTCATAGGCTGAATAGGTTCATGGCTACACTTCCATTTAATTACTCGTATTGTTAGTCTCTTAAGGTGTGGAATGGATGTTATACTGCCTTGGTTTGTTGCTTTTGACAGGTTTTTTTTTTCTTATAGATACCTAAATTCTTTTTGTTTGTCCTTCAGTGACCACCTGGTTGGTAAATGTTTTTCCTTGGAGGTACACGAGCACTTCTCTGTGAAGCAACTAGCAGTTCTTTTGTTCGCAGAGTTTGCAGTGTTTTTTTTTCATTGGCACGTTCTTGAAACCTAAGATGTGAGATTTTTATGCTGGTAAAATCTTAATATTTTAAAATATTCCTGGAATAATACATTGAAGCCTCCTTCCTCTATTTAATAATGTGAAAACTGATTGTATATATGTCTAAAGAGCCATATTAATTGCTTCAGGAATAAGCCTTTAATGCATTTTTGTGTATTCTTGAATTTAAGAGTGTTCTCATGTTCTTACTTTCCTACTGTTTTCTTTCCTCTGTCCTAATATCTAGATAAATAAATATCAATATGGAAGAGTTTTTTTGCTTTCTACGCTTGTATTATTCTACTGACTATGGAAGGAACTACCCTACTTTCATATAAAAATGACTCTAGTATCCTCTTTTGTTACATCTTGGCCATAGATGTTTTAGGGGAGTTCTTTTGTTTGGTTTTTTGGAGGATTTTTGGGAAAGGGTATTTTGGCAGGTAAGTTGTTAGCTTTGCATCCTGGCAGTACTTTTGCAGTTAATATAGTGATGTTTACTGACTTCCCAGGAGCTAAGAAGTCTCCAATAATGATCAAGATAAAGTTTACCGATACACAAATAATGAGGTAAGTATTTACTGCCAGCAGAAATTACCTTGTTTACAGTAGGTGTGGTGTTTCCAAAGAGAATCATAAGTAACTAAAACTATGTATTCTACATCTGAGCAATAACCATGGCTTTCTTTCTAAATACTGAGATTCATATTAAATGTTGATACGTGGCAGTGTGTGTCCAGTACCTACATTTCATGGAGAACCAATAAATTGACAGTTGATGAGATTATAAAAAATATATTGAGAAAGGTTTCTGGTTTGGGGATTTTATGAAACTCTTAAAATAGTAATGATGATAATAATGATAATGATGATGATGATGATGATAATAATGATAATAATAATAATCCCAAAGCCTTACAGCAGGGAAAAGCTCTAAAAGTAAAGTAACATGAGGGAAAAGGACATGAGATCCTCTGAGTGAGATACTGATCTCAGGAGATCTGAATTCTTTTCTGAGTTCTGACACAGTTCTTGTGTAAGTTGGGAGATGTTTCTTTTTCCACACAAAGCTCTCAAATCTATAATTTGCTTAATATCGGAGAGATTTACAGTACCTTCTCCATGTAGTTGCCTTCTACCTTAGTCTAAGGGAACTGCTGCTTTCTCTGAGCAGACCAAGAGATGTAATTTAAACTTCAGATTTCCAAGGTACATAATATGAGTAACGGGCATTATCTTTCAAGACTTCAGTAGTTTTGAACTAAAAAAAGGTAAAATTAATTAATTTTTATATAATTTTCTTAATATTTTCTTAATATTTTGAGAAATGCTCCTTGATTCTCAGCTACAAAGAAATGTAAAAGAGTCATTAAATTGTGATAGAGATTGATACATTTTAACCATGTGTGAATCTTCAGATTCTTTCAATCTCCGTTTATCAAGTCTTTTAGGAAGAAATCCTCAACTCTAGTGCTGCATCCAGTTGTCTCAGAGATACTACTTGATTTTATCATTTAACAAATAATCACAAGCTGTAAGGTTGTCATGTTTAGCAATGTCTCCTGTCATTGCTTTGTTATATCATTTGTCTTTTCCAATTTCACTTGTGATTTGAAAGGGAAGAGACAGTAAGGATGTCTGAGTCTTTGAAAAAAGTAGTTCTGAGGAAGTTCTGTGGTTGGTGACTGACGCAAAAAGAATCGTTACTGTGTATGCACTCAGAAACACACGGTTATCAGGAAGACTTCTGTTGCACCAATTAGCTTTAGACAACTCCCAAACTTCAAACTGCTCCATCTCTCTATTTCAATCCTTTTTTGAAATATTTATAATTGAATAAATGGTCTCTAAAGTTCGTAATGTTGAAGGTCTGTCACTGAGCATCGTTGACGACTGTTGCTGTTGCTCACTGGTGTGTTGCAAGTTGCTATTCAGGCCGACAGCCTTCTGAGAGAGTGATAGAGAGACTGATAGATCTGATAGAGTTCTGACGGGGACCTGCAGCGCGGCTCAGCTGCCGACCGGCTGGCTGCACCGTGTGTCGGGAAGTAACAGAACTGCAGTCCCTCGTACCAGTGGTCATCTCCTGATCTTGATATGTGGGAATACTGTCTTATGAAGAGAATTCAGCAGTGCCAAGACTCTCCTTCATAGGTCTCTAGAGCCTAATAAAATAATATAGGGTAAATATTTACCTTTCACTAACCTTACACGCTTTGGTAGATCTTTAAAAGTAAAGGAACATGGAGTGCAATTTGTACATTTTTGTTTTTCAGCAGTGTTTATTCTTTGCATAAAATAGCTGATAGATAAGATTAGTGTTCATTATGATAAATGTGTAGCAACTGGTGATAGACTTCCTGGTAAAGCCTAATAAATTTTAAGCCATTAGAGTTTCTTTGACATATTTTTGCAGTTTCCTCTTATTTCACAAGAATGATAGCTTGCCAGTGCTTGAAAGCTGGGATACAGCCACTTTCTTTTCTTAGCTCAGAGTGGAAGATGGTCTTCTGCGTAAATGTAAGCCAAAAGCACATAGAAGTAGAAGAAATCATGTCTTTGATACTGTGAACTGTGAGAAAATAGTGTCCAAATAGTTGGTGTATAAGATGAAAATTTATGAGCTCGTGCCACTGAGGTTACCTTGTACTTTTCTGTGGTTTTTGTTTCTGACAGTTTAAGAATTAGTAAGTTTGGAAAACTTTATTCATAAGTTATTATACAATGAGTAAATTTTCGTTGCTTGTGGTACCTGCTAAGCCAATTTATCACATTTATCTTGATTATCCAGAGTAATAATTCTGTTTAACAAGGACAATGGTCTGACGATGCTCTTGTGATGCGAGTCCCTGATCAACGATGTTGCACATAGATGGATGAGTGTGAATTACGGGTTTGATCTGAATCAGACTCAATGAAAAACTGTGTTTTTACTAAGTTAACTTGGAGCTTTAATACTGTTTTATGCCAGTTCATGCTCTTTTTTTCAGCTTTATTTTCTGAGAGACAATGCATGACATAGCATAAAGGTAGAGTGGCACGGACAGATGATACCTGAGCTGCTGTATCACCTGTCAACGCAAAGTTACTTTGAACAAATCTGAAGCAGAACAGGGTTATACAAAATCGGTACTTTACGTCTTGTGATCATTGTGGTGCTGATCTGGTACAAAGAATCTTTACGGTAGATACAGAACCTGCCAGACCGCAGCCTTAGAGTCTGGGGAAGGACTTGTTAAAGTACATGGAAGAGAAATAGCAAAAATAGGAAAGATGTGGGAACACTGCAAGAATACGTACACAGATAAAAGAGAAAAAAACAAACAAACAAACTTCCTGGCTTGCATGTTGGCAGGACAGAAAATGACTTGGAGGATGATCAGAGTAACCATTTCCTTCTGTATTTCAAGAAACAAGACTAACTGCCTCGTAAATAAGGGAACAAAACAGAAACAGCCCTTAAAGAATGGACTTGGTTAGACTCCAAATTTATCCAGAAAGAAATTGTGTTATTTTAATTCACAAGTATAACTTAAGGTAAAAAAATAATCATCTTGTTTGGCTTTGTGACTGCTATGTGTGCTGCAGTAATCTAAGCTTGCATGGAACAAATATTCCGGAAGGGCATCACATTTTTATTGGAAAATGTCAAAAGCAGATAATCCACTATTTTTCTTTCAAGCTCAGTTCAATACTTAGTTGTTCATATTGCTAGATTTTTGTTTTATCTGGCCCGCAGGTTCTTTCTGTGGACTAGTTAATTGCATTAGAGCAACCCCATTAAATGGTATAACTCCTTAGTAGTGGATCTGAGTTTAGTTTAGAAATGAAGTTACACCAGGGATCAAATCCAGCTTAGGGAAAATATCTTTACTACAGTCAGTGAGGGGCAAGATGGAGGAGAAGCCCTGCTGGGCTTTGCAGAGGAGCTGCTCCTGCCCAGAGATGGCTCTTTGTAGCGCTGCCCACTTGCCACCAGCTCCCTCCGTGCCAGGAGCCCAGCCCAGCTCAGCAGCAGAGGAGCAGCCCACGGCATTCTAATGACCCTCTGGTGGTTTTGATGCTGAGTCCATGAACCACAGCCCCTTAGAGGAAGTTGAATTAACCTCTCAAGAAGTTGAAGTCAAAGACCAATTTAAAGTCCAAAGTTTCTTGCAGTGTTAATGGGTCCCACTGAGGGCACTGCTGAGAAAGCATCTCCAGTGTCCTGTTAGAGCAGAAAACTGGAGGCAGTGAAAACAGGTTAGGAAAAGGCAAGTCCTGGAGTAATGAATAAATGAATCGATAGATAGATATCTAGAGATATATAGAGATAGATAGATAGATAATAAATAAATAAATAATAAATAAATTGTAGTCCTTTTCAAAACCAATGAGCAGGTATGCTTATGCCAGGCTCAGCCAAAACAACTCTTCAAAACACAAGATATGCAAACAATAAAGACCCATCCCTAGGTACATGACACAGAAAGGTAAAGTCCTGTTTAGTGTGGGTTTTCTCTGTTGCAGAGGCACAGAACTGCTCTGCAGCTTGTGCTGGCACTGGAGGCAGAAGTGTGCTATCAGTCAGCCTGAAGGGAGCGCACACACACAGATAAGGACTTTGGGCCCCGAGTTCCCTAGAACTGAGTAAGGAACACACCCCAGGAACTCCCATGATACTCTGTCTTTAACTCCTTTTAATATTGAGAGGTAAGATCATTAGACCAAAACATGTGTAAACATGAGAAAAAGATTTCTGCTGTCACGAAGCCTCTTATTTTCAAAACTATTTCTCGGCACAAACTGTATAAGCAGTCCTATTTAGTTCACCTCTTACAACTGTTACTGCACAGTGCTTTGAGTTTGGGTTCAGGGTTTTCATGGGGAAAGGGGGAAAGGATGGAACATTTTGAATGTGTGTCCCAGAAAAAAGGAAGGAAAGCACCATACTTGGGAAAACGGCTCCAGGCAGGGATGAGAAACTCTTTTCCCAGTGAAGTCCATATTGATGGTGCTGTGCTTCTGTGGGTGTCACAGAGCACTCTTAAAACTCCCTACTAGTGTTTCTCATTTAATTTGCACGATAAAGGTATGGTTTGTATCTTTCCTGTCATTCCACTGGTGCAAAAGGGAGAGGTCCTTACACAGTGATGTATAACCCTAAGCCCGGAACAACCTGTCTAGATTGCACGGAATATATTCTCATCTCTTTAAAAAGCTTTCAGCCTCATCTGTGCTCCCCACAACTAAGTTGCTTGCATCCTTGAAGAGTGGCTGTTCAGAGTCCCGGGATGCGGAGGATTTGCCCCTATAATTTTGTTTAGAGTAGCTAATCTGCTATTTAATCTGGTGTGTGCTGACCTATGGTGGCAAAAATATCCATACGAATTACATCTATTTCACTACAGGTTAGAAATGTGAGTTTTTCCTCTTACAAGGAGGTAAGAGTAAACCAGCAGGACAGGGACCAGAGGCTCGCAAGAAACCCCATCCCTGGAGGTGTTCAAGGCTGGGTTGGATGGGGCCTTGGGCAGCCTGATCCAATGGGATGTCCCTGCCTATGGCAGGGGAGTTGGAACTAGATGATCTTTAAGGTCCCTTCCAACCCTAACTATTCTATGAAAACAAGGTAAAGGTGGCTTTGACGCTGAGCAAACCTGGATGTGTTTCATTAATCCAAAGGACCAAGCCCTGATCCCATTAACTGAAAGGCCAAGCCCTGACCCCCAGCCCTTAGGAAGGGAGATTCTGTCCCTCACTCAGTCCTCATGGCTCTTCCTGGGGCAGTGGAATGTGGAGATGGGCAATGCCAAGGGCAGAACCGTGGAAAAACACCTCCTGAGAATGGACAAGGAGGCAATGAGCCCCCAGGGCTGGAAGGATTTGTCATCTCCTCATAGGCATCCATGGCAGAGACGACAGCCATCACCAAAGTCATGAAAAGGCTGCTCTGGTAGGGAGCTTTCAGCTTTTCCACAGCCCTCTGTCCTCTCCACAACATGCTGTCCCACAGTGTTATATCACCTGTGCCTCTTGCCCTGCAGGCTGCAGTCATCTCCCCGGCTGCCCTACCTTGCTGTCACCTTCCTTTGCTGATGTCTCTGTCCTCCCTGGCTCTTGCTTGACACACAAAGCCCTGGGCTGATCCAGACTCCCTCTGGATGACTTGTGGCACCACAGCACTGCCCTTTGAATGATATTTCTTGATCCTCTTGTCCAGCCTGGACCTCCCCAGCTACAAGTTTTAGCATTATTTCTTTCTCCTGCCATTTTCCACGATTGAGGAGAACCATTATACATTCTGAGGGCCTGAAAGGGTCAAAAGCAGAATGATGAAGCCAGAAGCCTTGAGAGCAGTGTTCTGTGGGGCCTGAAAGGGTCAATAACAGAAAACTGTGCTGAGATTAGAAGCCGCTCTTCCTGGAAGGGAGGATGCGGACACAGAGGTTCTTGGCAGTATGATGGGTTTCTCCCCATTCCAGGGCCCAAGCTAAATGTATACACTCCTGGAACATCTGCAGATTTAGTTAAGGATGTTATGTGAACTCTGGCCAGACACGTAGACCCTTGTTTGTAGAACTTATAGAGCCTGCTTTCTCACGACAAGAATAGTAATAAAGTATGTAAATAGTGCATACAAGTAGGATGTTATCTCTACTAGAAGCATGTAATCATTATTCGAAGAGGAACCAGAAGAGTATAAAAACTCCGTTTGGAGAATAAAATGTTGCTACTTGCCACCAAAGCGGTAGTCCATCTGTCGATTTAGGCGTCCCTGTGAGCTGGTCTCCGTCACACGATGAAGAAAAGCTCCACCATCTCTGAAACCACCCTTGAAGCACTCTCAGGTGAATCCTACAGTGTCTGCAGACTCCACACCAATGAGCCCAGAGGCCACTGGTCATACGCTTGAGGTCTCCAAATCCCATCCTGGGAGGCCTCTGGGCACTCTCCAGGGTGTTTGCAGGTGAAATCATAGTGGTCACAGGCCAAGACAGACTTTTTACCAAAGCCTGTGGTGGCAGAACAAGGGGCAATGGCTTTGAACTGGAAGAGGGGAGATTTAGATTGGATGTAAGGAAGAAACACTTTACAATGAGGGTGTCAAGGAACAGGAACAGGTTGCCCAGAGAAGTTGTGGATGTCCCATCTCTGGAAGTGTCCAAGGTCAGGAACTTTGAGCTAAAGCGAGAAAACTGATTCAGCTCTAGGTCAGACCAGAACAAACCAGTATGGACTAAGAGATGGAGATTGCCCAGGGCCAGGCCAGGAATGGAGTTAATTTTCTTGCTCGTAGCCTGTGTGGGGCTGTGCTCTGCACAGGGCGCTGATAACACACTGGTACTGCAGCTCCTGCTGCTCCGTGCTGGCAGAGAGGCAAAGGCCTTCTCTGTTTCTCACTCTGCCCCAGAGAGAGGAGGCTTGGGGCGGGAAGAGACTGGGAAGGGGGAAAATCAGGATGGGTGGCTCAAACGGACCAAAGAGCAATCGCACGCCTTGTAGAACCATGTTCAGCACCAAAACTGGGAGGGGAGCTTCTCCAAAGCAGCCATTGCTTGGACACTGGCTGGACATCACTCTGCTGGTGGGACTGACTGCTTCTCCATCCCTGGTTTCCTTTTTTCTTCCCTCCATTTATGAAACTCTCTTTATCTTCACCCATGAGTTTTGTTTTCTAGCTTTTGCCCCGGCGATCGTCTCCCCCATCCTGCTGGGGGAGGGAGGAGGTGATTATGTAAGGGTTTTGCTGCCAGGGGGTCACCCCAAAAGACAATCACACAGCAAAGGGGTCGATGCGTGCTTGTGTGGTCACCACTGCCTGAGTAGCCGATAGGCCAAGAGGAGACTCGTGGCATTTGTAGGAGCTTGTGAGGTCACTTGTTCACTCGTACCTGATAAGTGGGGAGAGAGGAAATTGTTGGATACATGGTGGTCAGGTTACTGATTCCCACGGAACCAACATGCCTGGGGAAGGACAAAAGCTTGTGTAGGTGTTGGTGAGGTCATTAGTGTCTGATTCCTCCACAGCCAGGAGAAGGCCCATGGGTTGTGCAGGTTCTTATGAGGTTACTCCCCCCTGAGGAGCTGATAGGCCAGGAGAAGGCCTGTAGATGGTGCAGGTGCTTGTGAGGTCACTGGTGCCTGAGCAGATGATAGGCCAGGAGGTGGCACATGGCCTGTGAAGCTCCTTTGGATGTCAGTGGTATCTGAGCACCCCATAGACCAGGAGCAGACATGGCAGTTGTAGATGCCAGGAGGTCACCTGTGGGTGAGTGGTGGGTGGGCCAGGAGAAGGCACGTGGCTGTGTACAAGCTTAGGATTGCACTGGTGCTGGAGCAGCTTTTGAGGAAAGAGCAGGCACACTGCTTGTGTGGGGCTCCTGGTGACATCACAATAATGTTTAAACACGACGAAATATGGCTTTTTTGGAGGAACCATCACCAGCAGAACCCATGCACAGCACACAGGAGTGAGCATCTAACTCATGAGCTCAAAGCAGCAGCAGGAGGGTGTGAGGTCACCATCAGTGTCATCCTGTGGGAGTCCGCAGCTGGTCTGAGGAATCAGTGAAAATGGATATTGACCTTCATCAGACAACCGTGTTCCCATAACGAGGCTGGAAAGTCCCGATGAAGAATCTTGGAAGCGAAACAAGTAACATCTAATTGAAAGTTGGCAAGAAAAATAGTAGATACAGGTAGCGCATGGGCAGTGTTGTTCAATGAATCATAGTAAAGCTTTAGGCACATGGACAGAGTGGTTGAGCTGTATATCACCTGAAATTCGCACCTGAAAAAAATCCAAATCTGGAAATATCGTGAGTGGAAATTTTTAGAAGCCACAATTGAACCTCAGCAAGTCAAATTGCAAACATCAGTTAAACTTTTAAGCGATTTGCAGAAGTTCCTAGGAACAATCATTTGGGTTAAACCTTATTTGGGTATTACTAATAAATCCATTACTTGTTCTTCTTAAGGGAAACATGGCTTTAACAACACCTCGTGCTCTTATGAATGAAGCACAACAAATTTTGTACAATATTGAAAAAGCCATTACTCAGAGAAAAGCCCACAGATGACTTGATGGTCATCCAATATGTTTGTTTGTTTTTGTTACTCTGTCAGGCATTTGGTCTAATAGCATAATGGGTACCTGCGCTTTCAGAACTTGTGATATTAGAGTGGATTTTTTTTTTGTCAACCTAAGAAAACCATATTTATTCAAATTCAGATAACTGCAGGTATCGTCATTAAAGGCAGAAAAAGAATAGTACAAATAACTGGAAATGAGCCATTAACATTTTTGTCTCCATTACAATAGAATATTTAGACTGGTGTTTAGCTAACAGTTGTTCATTACAGACTGCCCTTGAAGGCTGTGATGACTGTAAACAGAAAAGGGGGAGCTATGGGAGAAAGCGTGTATGGATTTGAACTCGATGAGAAAAGACTGTGCCCCTGAATCAGCACGAGCATAAAGGATTCCTTTGTCGTGTGTGCACCAACACAGGCGGCCGATGCCTTGGTATGCCCATGATATCAGCAGCAAACGCAGAGCAAGCGGCCGCTGTTCTGAAGTTTGCTAGCTAGCTTAAAAGACCTTGGAATCACTAACAGTGCTTGTCTGGTCAGTTTGTTCCAAAGGGCCCTGCAAGTGACTGTCCGGACACTTTTCGTAGCACAAATACAAAAAGGGGGAATTGTGAGAGTCCACAGCTGGTCTAAGGAATCAGAGAAAACGGATATTGACCTTCAACAGACAATCGCGTTCCCATAACGAGGTTGGAAAGTCCCAAAGAATAATCATGGAAGTGAAACAAGTGACATCTAATTGAAAGTTGGCAAGAAAAATAGTAGATACACGTAGCGCATGGACAGCAGTATTCAACGAATCATAATAAAGCTTTAGGCACGTGGACAGAGCGGTTGAGCAAATCACTTTAACAGCTTTAGTGTATGAACATGGCCTGATAGATAAGGAAAATTTTAAAGAGGCTTGTGAAACAATAAAATTTGGTTTTGCTCACAAACATTTGAATGTTGTGTCCTTCCCAATAATAACATCACCCCTAAGCACATAGGGTGGCAGCTGGACAGTGTGATGTCACCATCATTGTCACCCCTGAGCACACAGAGTGGCAGCAGAACAGTGTGAGGTCACCATCACTGTCACTTTTGTGCACACGGAGTGGCAGGAGGGGAATGTGAGGTCACCATCACTGTCACCCCTGAGCACACAGGGTGGCAGCAGGACAGTGTGAGGTCACCATCACTGTCACCCCAGAGCACACAGGGTGGCAGCAGGACAGTGTGAGGTCACCGACACTGTCACCCCTGAGTACACATTGTAGCAGCAGTACGGTGTAATGTCACCGACACTGTCATCCCTGAGCACACATGTTTGCAGCAGAACAGTGTGAGGTCACCATCACTATCAACTCTGAGCACAAAAAGTGGCAGCAGAACAGTGTGAGGTCACCATCACTGTCACCCCAGAGCATGCAGGGTGGCAGCAGGACAGTGTGAGGTCACTGCCACTTTCACCCCTGAGCACCTCAGACCGTAACTGTCATCCCTGAGCACACAGGATGGCAGGAGGACAGTGTGAGGTCACCGGTCACCGTCACTCTCACCTCTGAGCACACAGACTTGCAGCAGGACAGTATGAGGTCACCATCACTGTCAACTTTGCGCACAGAGGGTGGCAGCAGGACACTGTTAGGTCACCGTCACTGTCACCCCTCAGTACACAGGGAGGAAAAATTAGTGTGAGGTCACCATTACTGTCATTGACCCCTGAGCACACAGGGTTGCAGCAGGAGTGTGTGAGATCACTGTCACTGTCACCTCTTAGCACACAGGGTGGCAGAACAGTGTAAGTTCACCATCACAGTCACACACCACTGAGCATACAGGGTAGCAGGACACTGTGAGATCACTATCGCCTCTGAGCACACAGGGTGGCAGCAGAACAGTGTGAGATCACCATCATTGTCACACACCACTGAGCACACAGGGTGGCAGCAGCACAGTGTCAGGTCACCATCACTGTCACCCCAGTGTTTTTCGGAATCAAACCCTATAACCCAATATGAGTCATAAAGCAGGTATGTTTATTACACCGGTGGGTGCGAGGGAGGTAGCTCTGCCCAAACTCACACACCCTATGACCTAACAAGTGGCTACTTATAGTGTACAGATAAAGGTATACATAATCATCTAATACATATTTATTACCTATCCCCGCTTCGTATTATATTTAGTTCTGGAGAGTTCGCTTCAGTCTTGCGCCTCCGTAGTGCCTCCTGATGGTTGTAGGCTGGGGTCTTAGGGATGAAGTAGGAAGTCTTCTTTGGCATGAATATTTTCTTTTGAACTTTGCGCAGACTCATTCTCCTCTGGCTGTTTTCAAACTCCTGAACCAAATGCAGTCAGCTTTCTGCATTCCAATGCCCACTTATCAGTAAACTTCTGCTAGCCGGCTCCTTTGTTAGCAACTTCCAAGGTCTTCAAGGCGAACAACGACAAGTACAAACGAACGCTTCCAGCCCCCCTTGTCTGCTTTCACACATCACCTGAGCACACAGGGTGGCAGAAGGACAGTGAGAGCTCACTGACATTGTCACCCCTGAGCACACAGGGTGGCAGCAGGACAGTGTGAGGTCACCATCACTGTCACTCTCCCCTAAGCACACACGGTAGCAGCAGGACAGTGTGAGCTTGCCATGTCTGTCACTCACAACTGAGCACACAGGGTGGCAGCAGGACAGTGTGAAGTCACCATCACTGTCACCTCTGAGCACACAGGGTGGCAGCAGGACCGTGTGAGGTCACCATCACTGTCACTAACCCCTGAGCTCACAGGGTGGCAGCAGGACAGTGTGAGGTCACCATCATTGTCACTGACCCCCGAACACACAGGACAGCAGCAGAATGGTGTCAGGTCACCAGCATTGTCACTTACCCCTTAGTACATAGGGTTGCAGCAGGACAGTGTGAGGTCACTGTCACTCACCTCTAAGCACATGGCCATCACCGTCACAGTAGTGCTACAATCGTCGGCAGTCCACACAATACCAGTGAATGTAAAAGGACCACTGGGGTGTCGCTTTAGTGCCTTGTTATTAGGATGATCATCAATAACTTGGATGGCTATTTCTGTTTTACCCGAAGTCATAGATGCAGACTTTACTGGAACTATTCAAGCAATGGTATGGACGCCAGCCCCTCCGGTTTTAATACCAAACGATAGCCGGACAGCACAATTAGTTTTATTCAAGGCAGCTGTGTTCCAAGCTGACTTTAGAGAGTGTGGCTCACAAGTTTTTGGGTCCACGGGAGCCCCTGAAATACATTGGGTTCAGTCCTTACAAACTCAGCGTCCTATGCTGAACTGCACATTGAGTTTAAAAGGGGGAGAGGCAGAACATATTATATTGGATGACATTATTGATACAGGAGCAGATGTTACGGTGATATCTCATGCAAAATGGCCTAACCCCTGGCCGCTAAAAGCCATAAATACACCTTCATCTGGAATAGGCAGGACCGCTACGTCATTTCAAAGAGTAAACCACATACAAATCGAGGGACCCGATGGTGAAATGGCTGTAGTGCAGCCCTTTGTAGTGCACGTTCCACTGATCTTGTGGGGGAGAGATGTGTTAAGTGCAATGGGAATAGGTGTCAGAACCATGAACGATGGGCATTTTTTTATCAAGGCCACCACAGGAAAGCACCCAACCATATCTTTAACACTGAAATCAGATACCTAAGTATGGGTCAAGCAGTGGCCGCTATCTAGTGAAAAAATGGGTGCACTGCAAGAGTTAGTGGAGGAGCAAATAAAGCAAAGACACATAGTCCCAACTAACAGTCCTTGGAACACACCCGTCTTTGTGATAAAAAAGAAATCTGGAAAATGGTGTTTATTACATGACTTGCAAAAAGTTAATGAAGTAATTGAGGATATGGGAACATTACAGCCAGGGCTACTTTCACCTACCATGAGTCCAGCTAAGTGGTATATAGTGGTAATTGATTTAAAAGACTGTTTTTTTTAACTATCGCATTAGATGAAAAGGCCGCTCTAAGGTTTGCCTTCTCGGTACCATCAATTAACGTCCAAGAAGCGGGAAAGCGATATCATTGGGTGATTTTACCATGGGGCATGAAAAACAAATCCACAATTTGTTAAACACAATTTGTAGCAGGTGCATTGTCTGAGGTCAGAGTTCAATGTAAAGATAAAGACTTGAAGATACTAATATATCATTACATAGATTATATATTAGTCGCAGGATCTGACATGACTCAATTGGAAGAAGTTTTAAAAAGTGTAAAAAAAATCATAGAAAAATAGAGCATGAAAGTAGCTCCTGAAAAAATTCAGCAAACCGTGCCATGGAAATATCTGGGATGGAAAATATTTGATAGCCATATTGAGCCCCAGGCAGTGCACCTAAAAGGTGATGTTCAAACATTCAGTGATTTGCAAAAGCTTTTGGGGACCATCAATCGGATAAGAACACTATTGGGAATTACCAATGATGATTTGCAACCTTTGTTTCATTTGTTGAAAGGTAATCCTCATCTACATCCACACGACGACTTACCCGGGAAGCAACTAAAGCTCTGGAAAATGGTAAAGATTCATTGCGAATTGTGGAGTGGATATTTTTACCACACCAGCCTCAGAAAGCAGTTGTAACTAGGCTTGAGATGATTACAATGATAATCACCAAGGGAAGAAAAAGAAGTGTTCGGCTACTAGGCCAAGACCCGACAATCGTTTATGTCCCAATGATAGAAGAATATGTTGAGTGGTACATGGCAAATAGTTTGAATTTACAAGTAGCCTTAACAGATTATTCAGGAAGTATTGATACCCACTTACTAAATCATAAGTTGTTTTTCTTTTTACAGACATGATGAATATATTGAGCTAGCTTTCAAATGAGTGGGGGTGGAGGGGTGTGTGTGTGTGTGTTTGAAGCACTTCAAACCTTCAAACGTTTGTAAAATTTAAAAATTGGGTTTGATTATAGGGATTTGAACTCCTTCTTGTTTGGGTTAATCTTAGAAATATATCTCTGAGACCTTTAAATCTCAAATGTCCAATAAGTCAGCAAACAGGTAGATTTACCTGAGACCTTTGGAGTGAAAGGCCACAGAGGGTGAAAATTTTGAGATACCTAGCTAAACAAAACAGAAAAAAAAAAAAAAGGAGAAAAAAGAAACTAGAAAATACAGAAAGAAAACAGAAATGAAAAAAATTAGAAAGTAGAAAATAGAAAAGTAGAAAAAGAACATAGAAAATAGAAAAAGAACATAGAAAATAGAAAAAAAACCAAAACAAAAGAGAAAACAAAATAGGAAAAAAAACATCCCTGTGGCTGTATGTGACTGCTTTCCCCCCCACCTTCTTGAATCTAAAGTGTTTTCTTTCTTTCAGCTTCCTCTCCTTATCTCTATAGGGGAATAACAGTTTGTGAAGAACCCTCTTTATTCCAGTGTCCCTATCAGATCAGCAACTGCTGGGTCGCAGCACAACAAACATAGAGGGGATTTTAGCCAGATACCAATGAAAGTACAGTTTAAGAGTCCAAAAGGAGTACTCTCTGAGATCGAAAAACTGCAAAGAGAAAGAAAGGTCAATGCATTTGCAGCTCTAGGAATACCACATAAAATCAAAACAGACAATGGCCCATGTTAGAAAAGCAAAACGCAGGAATGGTAGGAGATTTCCCACAGAATAGGTTAAACAGGACATTATATGTCTCCCGCATTTTCCTCTTACAGATGCAAACACTTCTGTATTTTTTTCAAATTTTTTTCCCTTTTTGCTTATGCTGACATGGACAGCAGTAATGCTGGGGAGAAGTAAAGTCCTCGGAGAGGGGGATGGTCTTTGCATTCATTCGCCAGTGACTGTAATGACGGCGTGCAGTTGTGGAATCACTGGGAGATACGACATCAGAGATTCTGGCACGGTTGATGGGCTGCCTAAAAGCTTTAATCAAGATCACTCTTCTTTCTGTTAGTATATTTCTACACATAATCACGTTTGCTGTACTTTCTGTGAATTGTATAATGAGCAATTGATAGTTGCTTGAAGGCTGTGATGATTGTAAACAAAGAAGGGGGAGATGTGGGCATAAAAGATTCCACTGCCCCACGTATGCTAATGAGAGCGGCCGATGCCTTAGCATCCCCGGGATATCACCAGCAAGCACAGAGCCAGCGGCCGAGGCCCTGGAGCTTGCTAGAAGACCTTGGAATCGGTAAAAGAATGCATAACTGCAAGTAGAAAACCAAAACATAAAAGACAAGGAGCACAGCTGCAGCATTAGTCATTGCTCAGTGGAAATTTGCGGGGGCAGATGTTGGCTGAGTACAGAGGGACTATATAAATGTTTGCTTTTTCCCATTACATTGATTTCGTTTGTCACCCCCCAACGGAGTCCTTGCCTTTATTCGCTACATGGGTTTGGCCCTTTGGATTCTGGAAACACATTCAGGTTGACTCAGCATCACAGCCACCTTTACTGTGCTTTTCCCAACCTTTCATCACTGTCTCCACTTTCCTGCTCTAACTGGGCCCTGGCGATGCTTTCTCAGCAGTGCCCTCACTGGGACCCATTAACACTACAAGAAACTTCGGAGTTTGAGACTGAGTTTTACTTGTTTGAGAGGTTTGTTAAACTTCCTCTCAGGGTCTGAGGTTCATGGACTCGGCATCAAACCCACCAGAGGGGTCATTACAATGCCCTGGGCTGCTCCTCTGCTGCTGAGCTGGGCTGGGCTCCTGGCACGGAGGGAGCTCATGCTCTGCCCACGAACTCTGCAAAGCCCAGCAGGGCTGAGGGCTCTGCCAGGGTTTCTTGGAGAGATGAGCAAGGCAGAGAGAGCTTAAAGGTGGTCAGGAGTGGGAGGATGACTGAGAGCTGACCGGAGGAGAAATCTCTGCAATCCTGGACACAGCGAGTCTGGGTGCAGGGCAATGCAGGTGTAGATCCTGTGGGGTCTCCTCAAGCTGGCACAGCCCCCAGCTCATGGGATCTGTGAGGAGGGGGCTTTTGTGAGGCACTTGGAAGGGCTGTGAAGGCAGGGGGTGCAGCCAGGGGGGCCCCGGGCGGTCCTTCAGAGCAGGGTCCCTGCACCGTAGGGGTCTGTGTGCTGGAGGAGACTCTGCCACCTCCCGCAGTCAGCGCTCAGCCTGCCCGGGGAGATCCCCGCTGTGCTGCAGGGAGAAGCTGTGGCTGCAAGAAGCACCTCCTGGCAGGAGAGGGTCTTTTTTGCTGTCCAGGGATTGCTGCGTGGATCACGGCTGCTCCCAACTCCAAATCACCCCAGGAGGATTCTGAGGGGACTTTTCAAGGGAAAGGACAAGGAAGGGATTACATTTAAGATAAGGAGCTTTCCTGAGTCTGTCTTTTCAGTTTTTAACTCTTGGGGAATTCGGAGAGATAAATGGAGGAAGAGGCCCTCATGTTTGAACAAATCACTGAGACCCTGAGCTGTAACCGTGAGTGATCAACGGGTCTGAGAGCACCTTGAGCCAATCCTCTGCCTCTGGACATTATCAGCATCAGCTCTGCTGGACACACCAGATTGTCTTACCCTTTGGAACCTCCAAACAGGACCACGCGCCCAGGCAGAGCCCTGCAAACAGCAAGGTTTGTGTAAGGGAATGCCCACAGTCTGGGATGGGGTCTGTGAGCAGGGTAAAAATAGGAGAGAGGGAAACAGCTCAGAGGAGAAAGTTCTTCATGCACCAGGAATAGGATCAGGGAATGAGAGGAACTTAAAAGTAAGATGTTGTGGGAGGGAGAATTCAGAGAGCTCTGTGTGCTCCCCTCCAGGACAACCCCTTCCTCTGAGCGAGCCCCCTTGCCTCCTCACCCACCCAGCAAAGCCTCTGCTTTGCAGAGCAGTTCTGTGCCTCTGCAACAGAGAAAACCCACAGTATACAGGACTTTACCTTTCTGTGTCATGTACCTAGGGATGGGTCTTTATTGTTTGTAGACCTTGTGTTTTGAATAGTGCTTTGGCTGAGCCTGGCATAAGCATACCTGCTCATTGGTTTTGAAACAGACTACAGTTTATTTATTATTTATTATCTATCTATCTATCTATCTATCTATCTATCTATCTATCTATCTCTCTATCTCTCTATATCTCTAGATATCTATCTATCTATCCATTTATTCATTACTCCAGGACTTGCCTTTTCCTAACCTGTTTTCACTGCCTCCAGTTTTCTGCTCTAACAGGACACTGAAGATGCTTTCTCAGCAGTGCTCTCAGTGGGACCCATTAACACTGCAAGAAACTTTGGACTTCGAATTGGTCTTTGACTTCAACTTCTTGAGAGGTTAATTCAACTTCCTCTAAGGGGCTGTGGGTCATGGACTCAGCATCAAAGCCACCAGAGGGTCATTAGAATGCCGTGGGCTGCTCCTCTGCTGCTGAGCTGGGCTGGGCTCCTGGCACGGAGGGAGCTGGTGGCAAGTGGGCAGCGCTACAAAGAGCCATCTCTGGGCAGGAGCAGCTCCTCTGCAAAGCCCAGCAGGGCTGAGGGCACTGCCTGCAGGCAGCGAGTGCAGAGGAGGGAGGCAGAGAGAGGGGAAGGGCACGGTGGAATGCAAGGAGAAAGAAGGCTTCATTTGAAGAAATACCTTCACAGCCCTCTACAAGGTAAGCCTCTGGCTGCAGGAAAATTGCCATTCCTGACAAGATCTCTGAAAGCCCCCACAGCCTGGGGGTTTGTTGGGAAGACTCTTACAGTTTCTCCAATGCAGAGAAAAAGGATGTGCTTTGGAGCAGGGCTTCCCTGCTACACTCGAAGGGACGGGGCATGTGACCTACTTTCACTCAGGGATTTCTGCAGGGTGTGGAGCCAGATGTGCACTCAGGCGTGCCCTGGGCTGTCCTTGAGATCAGAGTTGCTGCAACCCAGAGTCAGCGCTCAGCCTGCCCGGAGATCTCCCCATGGCGCTGTGGGGAGAAGCTCTGGGTGGAAGGAGCAAATCCTGGCACAATTCTCTGTCCAGAGTGTGCTGCATCGATGAGGGCTGCTCACAGCTCCAGGTCACCCCAGGACATTTCTAAGGGGTGTTTCAAGAGAAAAGCAAGGCAGGGATTACATTACAAAAGAGGAGCTTTCTTTTGTCTATCTTCTCAGCTTCCAACTCTTGGAAAATTATGGGGGAGAATTGGAAAAAGAGGCTCTCACGCTTTAACAATTCACTGGGATTCCTCCACTGCACTGTTGAGTGACCTGTCGGTCTGACAGGAGCCTCCTAAAATTTCTTCAGCACCTCCTCTGCCTACGACCAGCACCAGCACCAGCTCTGCTGGACCCATCCGGTTGTTCTGCTCTTTTCCACCTGAAGACAGGAACACGTGCCCAGGCAGTGCCCTGCAAACAGGCAGGTTTGTGTAGGTGAGGGCACAGTGGCTGGGATGAGGTCTGCCAGCAAGGAAAAGACATGGGACAGGGAAAAACCTGCAAGGAAAAAAATCTCCAGGCAGAAGAGAGAGGATCAGGGAAAGGAACTTAAAACAGAGATGTTGTGGGAGGGAGAATTCAGAAAGCTCTGTGTGATCCCCTGCAGGGCAGCCCCTTCCTCTGAGCAAGCCTCCTTGCCTCCTCTCCCACCCAGCAAAGCCTCTGCCCTCAGGGCTCTGGGCTCCAGGGCTGAACCCCCTCCTCTGCAGCCACAGCTCAGTGTCCTCTCCAGAGCCCAGGGGCGGAGAGCAACTGCCAGGCAAGGTTGGTGTCTGGGAGGGGGCGAGCACAGCTGGGGAAGGGAACGCTGTCTGTGTGCCCGGCTGCCTCTGCCCTGGATCACAGAGAAAGAGAGTGAGGCCATTCTCAGTCAGACCCTCGCTCTCTTTCTCACTCTTCCCTCATCTCTGTTCTTGCTATTGTTCTCTTTTTCTTGCTGCCAGGCTCTCTGAGGATGGGAGTTGCTGTAGCCAAGTCAGGCTCTGGTCTTGACTTCTCCTGTACAGCTGTGTCCATGGCAATAGAGTGTCCAAGCTATTATTGCACAGTGGGGCTGTGGGCAGTGCAGCCTGTGTCATTCCTTGAGGAATGAACTGACCCTCTTACTGTGAGACACTCCCTGAGCTGCCCTCCAGGGTGCAAAACTGTTCTATCACATCTCTGTGTTACTTTGAAAGCCCCATGGAGAAGCGCAGAGATGCTATCAGAACGGAAATGCTGTTGGGTTTCTGAAATGAGCCCTGTGTGTCCTGGGCTGAAAGTGGAGTGCCGAGACATTAGGAAAGGGTGAGACACTGAATGGCGTGAGGTGGATCCCTCTGCTCTCAGCAGGGCCAGGTGGATTTTAAGGTGAACATGGGACTGTGATTACCCTCTGTCTCAGAAAGGTACAAGCAGAGGGTAGCTGGAAACAAGATGGTTTTGATTTTGCTCAGAGAATTCTCCCCTAACTTCTCATTATCCTTTTTCTTCTGTTAGAGTTCCCCATGTCCAGAGGAAGCAGATGTCCAACAACAGCTCCATCACCCAGTTCCTCCTCCTGGCATTTGCAGACATATGGGAGCTGCAGCTCTTGCACTTCTGGCTCTTCCTGGGCATCTACCTGGCTGCCCTCCTGGGCAATGGCCTCATCATCACCACCATCGCCTGTGACCACCGACTCCACACCCCCATGTACTTCTTCCTCCTAAACCTCTCCATCGTTGACCTTGGCTCCATCTCCACCACTATCCCCAAAGCCATGGCCAATTCCCTCTGGCACATCAGGACCATCTCCTACTCAGGATATGAGTAGGAGACAATCACCCCTGCCCCATCAAAGATCAATCTACAAGTTTGTTTTATGTCGAATGGGAGCATGTCGTCTCCCCCGAAAACACAATCTATAATAGAGTGGAGACCATGGCCGAATTATAACCTTTGTCCGCAACTGCTTTAACAATCGCTTGTATATCTTTAGAGTTTATTGGGAAGTGGACTCTTTGTGCCCCATCCGTCACCCGGACCGGGAACGCTAGCGCGGCCGATGGGGCCCAATCGGCACACGCAATCTTTATTTTTCTCCAATCCGTGAGAGGAACCTTTCCTTCTCGCGGTTGCTCTTTTTTTTGGATGGTGATCTTTTGGCTTTTGATATTATCTACCTTCGTTTCCTCCTCCTCCGAGTTTGAATCCGCTACAAGCCACTCATCCCAGCTGGTATCTGATCCGGAACCGGAACTTGACTGACTAGTTACTTCCGGATCGCAATCTGTTTTTGTTGGGCTCTGGCCCTGCCCACTTCCCTTGCGGGCGGGCCGTTCCCTCCCTCTCGGCTCGCCCCGCCTTCTACTCGGCGAGGTGTCTGCTTTATAAAGGCATGTTTTCAGATGAACGCTCTGACTGGCTCTCCGCCCCTCACTCGCCCTCCGTCCCCCTTCTCCTTCTCGTTTTCCTCCCCTTCACATTTACACGTGGCAGTTAGTCCCAGCAGTTCCTCCCTGTTCCCGCCGGAGGTAGTCTCGCCCTGCCCTTCTCCTTGTTGTTTGGCGCCATCTTGGGGCGCATAGGGCAGTGGTTTCGCCCGAACTTTTTCAGACTCTGCTTTCTCAGCAGCGCCCCTGGCCTCCTCGGCCAACCCACCCCAGAAGGAATTTGCTCATTCCTCTCCCTCCGTAAAATGGGTCGGGGTTCAGGGATTGAGGGAGCGTGTCGCTCTCCTGCAAATCTTTTGACACTGCACAATCACCAATGTCTGGGGGGTGCAGAGTCTGCGTGGCTGCCCCGACTCCCAATTGCGGAGTGGCCAGCAAACAATCTTTTGCCGCCTTCCAGGTCTCCTGCTCTTGTATAGCCTTACGCAGGGCCTGTACCACTTTTCCCCACGACTTAAGGTTCTTCCCGTGACCCGAGGACATTGTCTCCTCGGCTAATGCCTTAGTGCATTTCTCCCACACTTCTGGGTGGAGAATATCCACCGGCTGGTCAATGACCCCAATTTGTAAAAGCCTCGCAACAGCAAGAGTAAGATCTTTAGGCTTACAATCAATACCCCACTGCCTATGTAACTGCGATACAACCTTCACAAGGGCTTCCATCTTCCTTGTGGATTTGGGAGCGTCCTCCCCACTGGGCTGGTCCAGCCGCTCTGGCCTCTGTTCACCCGTCAAGGCGATATCCCGATTCCCAACACCCCATCCAGGGATTCGGCTCCCTGGTCCCCGTTCCCAGCCACAGCTCCAGTGCCCTCTCCAGAGCCCAGGGGCTGAGAGCAACTGCCCGGCAAGGTTGGTGTCTGGGAGGGGGCGAGCACAGCTGGGGAAGGGGAACGCTGTCTGTGTGCCCGGCTGCCTCTGCCCTGGCCTCTCTCAGCCAGACCCTCACACTCTTTCTCCCTCTTTCTCCCCTTGTCTCTGGTCTTGCTATTTTTTTCTTCTTCTCCCTGCCAGGCTCTCTGGGGATGGGAGTTGCAGAGTCAGGTACAGATCTTCTGTGGGGCTGTGGGCAGTGCATTCCTCAGGAATTAGCAGACTATTCTGTACTGACAGATCATCATCAGGACACTTGGCTTTCCTTGAGGTTTCCTCCCAAGCACTGAGCAGCTCTCCAGGATGCAAACCTGTCCTGTCACATCTTTGTGTTACCTGAATATCTGTGGAAAAGCACAGAGATGCTGCAGCCAAGGAAATGCTGTTGGGTTTGTGAAATGAGCTGTGTGTGTCCTGGGCTGAAAGTGGAATGCTGAGACCTTGGGAAAGGGTTGGACACTCAGTGCTTGGCAGTGGGTTTGTCTCCTTTCAGAAGATCCTCATGGTTTTGAAGGTGAATATGAAAGTGTGATTAATCTGTCTCTGAAAGGTGCAAGCTCAGGGCAGAAGAGACTGAGAGCGAGGGACAGAGCAGATCCCCTCCCTCTGCATTGAGCCACAGGCAATGCTCTCACCTCACAGGACTCCCTCTGTTCTCCCTGAGTGCAGCAGAGATGCTGAGGGGTTCTGACATCCAAGAACACTGCCCAGGGTGACAGAAGGAGCTGTAAAAAACCCAAACCTCTCAGCCTGCCTTCTGCCTTCTCAGCTTCTCATCCCTGGCAGTGAAGATGCTGACAGGCCCTTCTGCACCAGGAGCAGTTCCCCAGGACAAAGCGGAACCCCAGCATTGTCCCCCGTCCCCACCGTCCCCATCACCCCTTGCTGCAGAGCAGGGCTGAGTCCTGGCAGCCAGCGGGCAGAGGCCCTGCTCCTCCCGGCACATTCAGCCGGCACCAAGCAGGGCTCTAGGCATGGAGCTGAAGGAAAGGCTGTGAGAAAAGGGACAGGGTGTGAGCAGCAGGGGAGGAGAATGAGAAATGGATTCAGTTTGGCTCAGAGAAGTCTCCCGTAAATGTCCCTGCCCTTTCCCTTCTGACAGTGCCACATGACCAGAGGCAGCAGATGTCCAACAGCAGCTCCATTGCCCAATTCCTCCTCCTGCCGTTCGCAGACACACGGGAGCTGCAGCTTTTACACTTTTGGCTCTTCGTGAGTATCTACCTGGCTGCCCTCCTGGGAAACAGTGTCATCATCACCGCCATCACCTGTGACCACCACCTCCCCAACCCCATGTACTTCCTCCTCAACCTCTCTGTTCTTGACCTGGGCTCCATCTCCACCACTGTCCCCAAATCCATGGCCAATTCCCTCTGGGACAACAGAGACATTTCCTACAGAGGATGTGTGGTCCAATTCTTTTCATTTCAACAGAGATAACCCTGATCACAGTCATGTCCTATGACCGCTACGTTGCCATCTGCAAACCCCTGCACTATGGGACCCTCCTGGGCAGCAGAGCCTGTGTCCACATGGCAGCAGCTGCCTGGGGTGCTGGGTTTCTCTATGCTCTGCTGCACATGGCCAATACATTTTCCCTGCTCCTCTGCCAGGGCAATGCTGTGGACCAGTTCTTCTGTGAAATCCCACAGGTCCTCGAACTCTCCTGCTCACAGTCCTACTTGAGGGAGGTTGGGCTTCTTGTGGTTGATGTCTGTTTATCTTTTGGCTGTTTTGTTTTCATTGTGGTGTCCTATGTGCAGATCTTCAGAGCAGTGCTGAGGATCCCATTGGATGAGGGACGGCACAAAGCTTTTTCCACGTGCCTCCCTCACCTGGCTGTGGTCTCCCCGATTGTCAGCACTGGTCTGATTGCCTACTTGAAACCTCCATCCACCTCCTGCCCATCCCTGGACCTGGTGGTATCATTCCTGTATGTTGTGGTGCCCCCAGCATTAAACCCCCTCATCTACAGCTTAAGGAATCAGGAGTTCAAGGATGCCGTAGGCAAACTGCCCCAAAGGACGCTGTCTCACCGGCAATAACCTGCCTGCCCTTATCGACACATTTCCCAAAGTTGATCTCAGGCCAGGAGTCTGCTGGTTTCCTTTGTGATATCCCTACTCAGAGATAATCTTCTGGGTTTATGCTTCTTGTCTTGAAGTTTGTTCAGGTAATGTCTGACCCTTCCATAGATTTGTGTCAGATGTGGCCTGTCCAATCAGAGCTCATCAATAAAAGGGCATCTCCCAGCTGTGGTGCTTGAAGGTTGAGATTTTCCCCTCCAAACGTGCTGCCAATAAATGCCAATAACTGCTTTTTCTGTGTTTTTTTTGTTTGTTTGTTTGTTTGTTTGTTTGTTTTTTTCAAGAGTCTTTTCTCTGTGTGTTCTCCCTGTGATTGGGTTTAAGCTCATGGTACCATTGGGTTCCACAAAACCAAAGCTCTGTATTTCAAGACTCTCTTCCTGGTGTCCAGTGGCGGTGGAGTTTGCATATGGGCTCCTAATTACCTCTTTCAGCTACTTCACGTACGACAGGACTGGTGGCACATACAAGTCTCTCTCAGAAATGAATTTGGAGGGGTGAGGAGAGGATGGGGACTCATAATCTCCCCTGGGCTGGGAGTGAATGGAGACTCTGAAGGTGAAATACCCGCAAAGGTGATGTCCCCCTAAAGTAAATCCTGAATATGGGTGTCCACGAACAAGGAGCCTGAAGTGGCATGGGAGTAAGTGGGGAACCAGCAGGCAGAAGGAAGGGAGACTAGAGAGATGTGGGAGCTGCCTGAGGAGGCCCAGGGCACTCGTGCTGTCCTGGGCAGTGGGGGCAGAGAAGAGGTCAAATGCAGCTGAGGTCGAGGAAAACCTACAATGTGAGTGCAGGAAAGCCTGGGAGTGCCTGGTCTCTGCTTCCTTTAGTCCTTATTGCAAGCAGTAGCCCTGTGAGACCGTGCGAAAGCTGTCCCAGGGAAATCATCCCAGATGAGTCCCACGATCCAGCCATTTCCATATGTGGCTGAACATCCCATACCTGAAGAGGGATTTTTACTGCACGGTCACCTCTGTTCTCCTCCTTTGCTCACTGATACCCAACTCCACCACTGTTATGAATAAAAAGGGAACCCATTTCCTACTGACATTTCTTGCACCCCAGTCCCACAGGTCTCGCCACTGCTGGTCTCTCAGCCAAACCCTTTCTCACACAGCTCCAAATACATCAGAGGCTCATGGCCTTGTCTCATCGAACACTAAGAACGTCCATGGATTGGGATCCCCTAGCTGCCCTGGGGCCTTGCTCAGTGTTTCCCCCTGAAAGGTTTCTCAAAGCCCAGCTCTCTCAGCCTCTCCTTGTCCATAATGTGCTCCAGGCCCAACCATCCTTCTGGGCTGGGCAGGACTCGCTCCAGGCTGGGCAGGGTCTTCCTTGTGCTGGGAGCCCTGTCCTGGGCACAGCAGCTCTGATGTGTCCTGTGGTGGGTTAACCTTGTCCAGCAGACGGACCTCCTCCAGCTGCTTCGTCCCTGCCCAGAACCAACAGGACAAAGGGAGAGAGTGAACCAGAAGAGCTCATGGGCCGAGGGAGAGCGAAGGAGGTCAGGGAACGTCACTGGCACTGGCACAGACGTGGGGACTTGTTGAAGGCCATTTAATTTATTGCCTGTTAAAAAAGGTTCCGCTTGTGAGAAGCAAAGTATTAAAGCCTGTTGCCATCCCACCTTCTCCCAGCTCATGGGTCAGGAGGAAGGGAAGGAGACTGTCACTGGCAAAGATGTGTGGACTGACGGAAGATCACCCAACGCAGGTGTAGGACCACGCGCCCCGGCAGCGCCCTGCGAACAGGCAGGTTTGTGCAGGGCAGTGCCTAGAGGTCACGACGGGGCCTGAGAGCAGCAAAAGGCTCGGGCAGAGAAACGCCTCCTGTGAGGAAAGTCTCCAGGCAGGAGGGATAGGAGCAGCGAATGAGAGGAAACTACAACTGTACCCTAAACCCGAGGCTTTGAGACCTAAACAGAGGCTCCCACCCCCCCGTGATTGGCCCAGAGTGCAGGGAGGCTAAAAAGCTAAAAAGAAGCTTTCTGCCAAAAAAAAAAATAGGAGTTTGGACCTTCAAAATGAAACTGTGGAGTCTAAAATAGGCTCTGGTAATCAAAGACAGGTTAGAACCTGAGAAATGATGATTTCAGCCCCAAGTGTGAGGCAGGGGTCTCCTAGGGAGGTGCTGGGACCGTGCTGGGGACACAGGACTTGGGGACGAGAACACAGCCGAGGGGACACCAGGGCAGATGGGGACAGTCCGAAAGCCACCATGGGTGATGGTGACCTGTCTCCCACCCCCTCGCAGTGGAAGTCCCTCCTCCCCAGACCCAGGAGTGGTGGCGCTCGGACCATTGTGAAGTCCAGCCGGCACGGCGTGAGGTCCAGCCGGCACAGCCACAGCAGGGCAGTGGAGTCACCGTCCCTGGAGAGATTTTAGAAGCTGGGGAGATGAATTGCTCAGGGATCTGGTTTAGTAGTGGACAGGTATGGCTGGACTTGATCCCCAAGGTCTTTTGGCCTCCGTCCTCAGCCATGCTGTGCTTAAAGCCCTTCTCCCCATCTTGGAAGCTTGTTGGTGAGGATGCTGTGTCCCACCAACCCGTCTGTGTTTGCTGTCATCTCTGCAGATGAGATGCCACCAGAGCGGGATGCAGAGGACCCAGAGTTCCAAGAAGGACAGGATTCCGGGAGCATCTCATTGCCATTGGGCCTCAAGAACAGCAGAGGGAGTAGCTCCTTGGACTCTCTTCCATGGCATCACAGTGAGAACTCTGTGAGTAGAACCCATGGGGTTGGTTTGGCCTCACTGTCTCTGGGGAGAAGGTTCCTGCTGTCCCCAACAAGGGATAATCCATGGGCAGCACCCTGCTGTCCCAGCAGCAGCTCAAGTCCTCCTGGCCACCAGCGAGCTCTGGTGTCCTGTAGGGCAAATAGATGGTGTCCACAAGCCCAACCTACCTCCTGCTGCCCTGAGGACCTTCTGCTCTCATCTTCTGCCCTGCAGAAACTTCAACCTGTGCTTCCCTGTGGTCTCTGCTGCCAGGCATCTCTTGGAAGAGCCCTTTGCACTGCTTGGCCAAGCAGCACCATCAGGGTGCTCCATGTGATGCTGCTTCCCTCCTGTAGGTGTCTGGAGAACGCCTCCAGCTGACAGAGGTTCTCCTCAAGGCCATTGAGAACTTGGTAGCAGATGACTTCCTTTCAAGGCAGAGGGGAAGAAACGTCATGGAGGTGGCCCTGACGGACCCTGAATTTTGGCTGACCAATGTAAGTTCCCTGGGCTGGATTGTCCTGCCCGTGAGACCTTTCAGGCCTGGTTCTTCTTCCCTCCTTCACTTACCCAGCTCTTATGGGTGCAGAGGGGTGGGAAGAGCAGCAGTTGTAGTAGATGCATGGGACAAGGATGCTCTCCAGTGGCCGCAGCATCCTCACCTGTGTCCTTTCCAGGTGCCAAATATCATGAGGTACATCCACAAAACAGCGGACAACATAAACACGGAGGAATCCTGCCAGCTCCTGGTCTGCCTCCTTCGCCTGCTGATCCAGTGGAAACCCAGGGAAGCAGTCAGGAGCCTCTTGGAGATCTCACCAAGGTGTGACAGGTACCAGCCATGTCACTGTGGAGAGCTGGCCAAGCCCAAGCCATGCCACCACGCTCCTCCAAGCCCCATGGAGAACCTCCCTCAGCCCCACAAGTGATGGAGGTGGGATTGGACAGGGCTGCAGCCCCACCAAGGCGTGGAGGAGCTGCCCCAGGCATGAGACCGTGGTGATGGCAGCACAGCTAAACCTGCGCTCTGGGTCTGCAGGACTGCCCGGACCATGTGGGAGGTGATGATCTCGCTGCCCGACATGTTGGTGAACATCTTGGCGGAGCTGCTGGAAGTGCCTGACGACCAGCAGAGGGACTTCAACATTGACATGGAGGTCATCATGACCTTGGGGGTGAGTGACCATGACTTGCAGTGCTCTGCTTCCCTCCCACTGTATCCCCTGAGTGGCTCTGCTTACCTCCTGCTGCATCCCCTGCGTGGCTCTACAACCTGCACTGCTGCAGCAAGGTCAGAAGAAACAGCAGAGCAGTTCTTGGTGGGAGGAATATCTTTAGCACCTCCTGAGGTGGCTTCAAGCCTGAGGAGAAGATACCCTCTCTACCACCGCCTTTTCCCGTCACAGTGCATGCCGTACTGCAGGTCCTGCAGCTCTCCCCATGCTCTGTCTTGCAGCGCCTGGCCTCCGGGAAAGTGGGCACCAAGGGTTTTGCTGTCCTCTACAAAGCCCAGAGGTTCCTGAGGGCATCGAACCCCATGGTGCTCTCATTAGCAGTTAGAGCCCTCCTCATCCTGTCAGGCAACCATGAGATGGTGAGAAACCAGTGGAGCTGTGTGGCATCTTGGCCAGCGTGGTCTTTGCTCCCTTCCCAAGAAGGAAACGGTTTTCCACAGGCCAGAAAGATGCTGGTCCTGCTGCCGGACATCATGGAGAGCCTTCAGGACGCCAACAAGGGTGTCAAAGCGAAGGCCTTGCTGCTCATCAAGAATGTGATGGATCCCATGATGACGGAGGGGGCCAAGCCCATCACTCTGACATTGCTGGAGTAGCTCCTGCCCCTCTTTGACGATGTAAGGAGCTGTGGGAGCCTCAGCCCTGCAGGACGTGGCCAGGAGGACCCTCCTCGCTTCTCCCATGGGGTCCTTCAGGGCTCTTGGTCATTCAGTCATAGCCTCCCCCAAAGCCCTGGTGCTGGAGATCCGGCCTCGGGGTGTCCACCCTCGCATTGTCCACGCTAACGCCCTCGCTCGTGTCATGGAGAGGCTGTGGGTGAATGGGGGAAGAGTGGGTAGAAAGCTGCCTGGGGGAGAAGAACCTGGGGGTGTTGGGGAAAGTGGTGGAACATGAGCCAGCAGTGGCCCAGGTGGTCAAAAAGGCCAATGGCATCTTGGCTTGTGTTGAATGGACCCTTTCTAAGTTGGTGGATGACACTGAGCTGGGAGGAAGGGTCGATCTCCTTGAGGGGAGGGAGGTTCTGCAGAAGGACCTGGAAAGGCTGCATAGATGGGGTGAGGCCAGCAGGTTGAGGTTCAACAAGGCCAAGTGCCAGGTCCTGCGCTTGGGCCACAACAACCCCGACTAGCTCCAGGCATGGGCAAGAGTGGCTGAAAAGCTGCCTGGAGGAGAAGGATCTGGGGATGTTTGTTGACAGTGGCTGAATATGAGCCAGCAGTGTGCCCAGGTGGCCAAGAAGGCCAATAGCATCTTGGCTTGGTTCAGAAACAGCGTGGCCAGCAGGTCCAGGGAGGTTCCTCTGCCCCTGGACACAGCAGTGGTGAGGCCACACCTCAAATCCTGGGTTGAGTTTTGGGTCCTGCATTACAAGAAGGACATTGAGGTCCTGGACAGCATCCAGAGAAGAGCACCAAAGCTGGTGAAGGGGCTGGAGAACAAGTCTTACGAGGAGCAGCTGAAGGACCTGGAGTTTTTTAGCCTGGAGAAGAGGAGGCTGAGGGGAGACCTTATTGCTCTCTACAGTGACCTGAAAGGAAGTTGTGGAGAGGAGGGTGCTGGGCTCTTCTCCCAAGTGACAGGGGACAGGACAAGGGGAATGGCCTCAAGCTGCACCAGGGGAGGTTCAGGCTGGACATCAGGAAGAAAAGGGTCCTCAGGCACTGGCAGAGGCTGCCCAGGGAGGGGGTGGAGTCCCCACCCCTGGACATCTTTAAAAGACGGGTAGATGAGGTGCTCAGGGATGTGGTTTAGTGGCAGGTAGGAATGGTTGGACTCGATGGTCTAAGAGGTCTTTTCCAACGTGGTGATTCCATGAATCCCGTGTCCTCCCTTGCAGGAGCACAGTGAGGTGCGCCAGCTCTCCATCGTCCTCTTTGGAGACACCGTGAAGGCTGTGGGGTGGAGACACAAGAAGAAGATGAAGAAGATTGTGAAAAGGGCCCTGCTCCTACTGTTCCTCCACATGAACGACCTGATGCAGACAGTGGCCAAGGTGCGACAGCCAGAGTGGTGGAGAAGGGTGTGTGGACACCACCAGGGTGTTCCTGGTGTGCGGGGCAAGGGTTGGTGGACATCAGAGCTTAGTAATGTGTGTCTCCAGGGTCCCACCACTCTCGTGCCTGAGACCCCCAGGGCTTTGGGACCCCCAGGGCTTTGGGACAAGGTCTGCCCTTCATTCCCAGGGATGAGGTCCCACTCCTCACACTCTCCTTGCTCTCGAATGTTGACCTCGGTGTACACTGAGGGGGCCACACGTCCAGGGTGAGGAGACCCAGCTCGTTCTCCAGCTGGGAGAGCAGTGGGAAGGGAGATGGAGCCACAGGGGACCCATCCTGCATCCCGAGATCAACTCTCGTCCCACCCAGAGCGTAGGATGAAGAAGTAGAGCAGACAATGTCCTGCTGGAGGGTGAGCCAGCAGAGGCCCAAGTGGCCAAGGCAGCCAGTAGCATCTTGGCTGGAGCAGAAACAGCATGGCCAGAAGGTCCAGTGAGGTTCTTCTGCCCCTGGACTCTGCACCGGTGAGGCCACACCATCAATCCTGCATTCAGTTTTGGGTCCTGCACCACAAGGACAGTGAGGTTCTGGGGAGCCTCCAGAGAAGAGCAGCAAAGCTGGTGAAGGCCTGGAGAACAAGAAGAGCAACTGAGGGACGTGGGGTTGTTTAGCCTGGAGAAGAGGAGGCTGAGGGGAGACCTCACCACTGTCCCAAACTGCCCGAAAGGAGGTTGTGGAGAGGTCTGGTCTCTTCTCCCAAGTGATAGGACCAGAAGTAATGGAATCACACTGTGCCAGGGCAGGTTCAGATGGGACACCAGGCAAAACTTCTTCCCCAAAAGGGTTCTCTGGAGCCAGAATGTCTCCCAAGGAGCTGATGGAGTCACCATTCCTGGAGATGTTTAAAGATGGGGAGATGAAGTGCTCAGAGATCTGGTTTAGTGGTGCGCAGGTACGGTTGGACTTGGTCTCCGAGGTCTTTTCCAAGCTAGGGATTCCACAATTCTGTGGTTGATGGGAGGTGCTGCTGCCTCCATCCTGTGCTTGGTGTCTCCAGGACTCCAGCCCTGGTCCCACATGGCTTTGCCCCTCAGCCTGTCCCCACCCCTGACACCATCTCAACAGCTCTTGAGGTTCTCGGTTCCGCTGCTGGTGGCAGGAGATCCCTGAGGTGGTGGCTGCCCCGTGTCCCTGCCCTGGTCACATAACCCAGTTCCAGCTCAGCCCCTGGTGGGATCAGCAGATCTCCTTCCCTGGGCACCATCTCCCAACCTCTGCTTCTCTGCAGGCTTCCAGGAACACCCTCGTGATCTGCTCAGAGTTCCTGGGGTGGAGGGACCTCAACCGCCTGGCCCGGATGTACCAGATCGCAATGATTGGAGAGTGCTTGGTGAGGAGAACCCCAGGATGGGCTGGATGACCACTGACCCCCTGAACCCAGAGCTAGGAGATGCCTCCTCCTTCCCTGTCCTCGAGCATGAAGCGCCCCCAGAGATTCATCTCCAGCTCCTCTCCCCTCCCTGCCCCTGGATGCTGAAGGAGATGCCCTGGCAGTGGGACAGGGGGTTCTGGACACACCCAGGTTCTCTCCAAACCTCAGCCGCATCAGGCTCCTGGCTGGGAGTGAGGGAGGGCGCTGGGAGGAGGGACTGGTCTGGTGGCTGTGGAGCATCTGGATCACCTCTGTGTCTTGCTTCTCCTTCCAGCTCGAGTGCAGCAGGAGCCAAGTGGACAAGTTCCTGCAGCAGAGCCTGTCCTACCTGCAGGACCCTCAGGACAGCTTGTGCAAGGCGGCCATCATGTTCCTTGGTGAGCCACCACCCCGGGTCTCCTCTTTGTGGTCTCTAAGGTTCTTCCAACCGGAAGGATTCCATGATTGTAGAACCTTCTCCCAAGGACATGGAGTGATAGAACAAGGGGAAACGGCTTGAAATTGGAGGGGAAAGATCTAGATTAGACATTAGGAAGAGATTCTTCATGATGAGGGTGGGGAGTCCCCGGCCCAGCTTGCCCAGAGCAGTGGTGGCTGCCCCATCCCTGGAGGTGTTCAACACCATGTTGGATGGGTCTTGGAGAACCTGATCCAGTGGGAGGTTTCCCTGCCCATAGCAGAGTGTTGGAACTGGATGCGCTTTGAGGTCCTTCCAACCCAACCCATTCTGATTCTCCTGGCAGTCCAGCCCGTTCCCACCATCATGCTGGCAGCACAGGACATCCCGGTGGCTGCCGGTGCCCTGGTTGACCCCAGGAGCATCCACCATGCCGGTGGGGTCAGGAACTGAGCACTGCTCTTGCTGGTGTCCCCCTCTGCTGGAACCAGGAGCTGGGGAGCAGGAGATGTGACCAAGCTCTCTGTCCAGGTCTGGCCGCATGGCGCCTGAAGTACTGGAGCTCAGAGAAGATCTTCGAGATCTGCAACGGTGAGGAGGGACAGGGCTGGGGCTGGTGCGGCAGGGACAGAGATTGGGCAGAGCTGCCATGCCTGGTCCTGCTCTAGGGAGATGCTCCAGGGGCAGAGGAACGTGTCAGGGGCAGAGGGGACATTCCCACGCAGGAAATTTTAAGTGGGCTTTGTCCCAGCTGCTCCTCCTGGCCAAGCAAAGAGATGAGTGGGGCTGAAAGGGTCTGAGGGTCTTCTAGGGGTCTCTGAAGGTGGTGGGGTTCATGTCCAGGGAGACCTTAGAGGATCATTCCAATATGGAAATGTTCTCCTGTAAGGGTGGAGAGGCCCTGACCCAGGTTGCCCAGAGTAGCGGGGGGTGCCCCATCCCTGGAGGTTTTCAAGGCCAGGTTGGATGGGGCTTGGAGAACCTGATCCAGCAGGAGGTGTCCCTGCCCATGGCAGGGGGTGGGACTGGATGGGCTTTGAGGTCCCTTCCAAGCCAACTCATTTTATGATTCTCTGATCTTCCTGCCCTTGCAGCCCTCCTGCCATTCAGGGACGACCCAGATCCCTTGGTCGGCTCCGTGGCAACTCAGACCATCAACCTGCTGTCAAGAAAGAGGCCAACTCCAAGATGGAGCCTGCAGTGGCTGCGCTGGTGGCCCTTCTGAGCCTTGGAGGGACCAAGTTCTCCTCCCAGAGTGGCCACATTCCAATACTTATTGTCTTTAATAAAGCCGGAAGAGCAAGTCGTGTCCTGTGATGGCTTCTCATAGGAGCACCCTGAGTGTCCCATCTTGAGCGCTGGGTGGTAGTTGGGGCTCCATGGGGTAACAGGGATCTAAAGCTTCTGGAGAGCATCCAGAGGAGATGCTGAAGGACTTGGAGGAGAAGCCGTGTGAGCAGCGGCTGAAGCCACTTGGTCTGGTCAGCCTGGAGAAGAGGAGATGGAGGGGAGACCTCATCACAGTCTGCAGGTTCCTCACAAGGGGAGGAAGAGGAGAAAGTTCTGACCTCTTCTCTTTGGTGACCAAGGACAGGACATGAGGGAAAGGCTGAAAGATGCCAGGGGAGGGTGAGGTTGGACATCAGGGAAAGGTTCTTCCCCCAGAGGGTGGTGGAGCTCTGGAACAGCTCCTCAGGGCAGCAGTCAAGGCGCCAAGCCTGACAATGTTCAAGAAGCCTTTGCCCAATGCCCTCAGCCTCACAGGGTGAATGTTGGGGTTGTACAGTGCTGGGACAGGACTTGGACTCGATGGTCCTTGTAGGTCCCTTCCAAGTCAGGAGCTTTTGCAAATGGTTTAAAGTTTTAACTGCTGTTTGCAATTTGACTTGCTGAAGTTTAATTGTGGCATCTAAAATTTTCCACTAAAGATATTTCTAGATTTGGATTTTTTTTTCAGGTGCTATTTGAAGGTAAATTTTCTCTAATACAATTTTTGAAATGGTGTTAATTGAGGTTTGGGTGATATACAGCTCAACCGCTCTGTCCACATGCCTAAAGCTTTTTTGTTGAACAATGCTGTCCATGTGCTGCCTGTATCTACTGTTTTTCTTGCCAACTTTCAATTAAATATTACTTGTTTCACTTCCAAGATTCTTCATCGGGACTTTCCAGCCTCGTTTTGTGAACGGTTGTGTAATGACGGTCAATACCCAATTACTCTGATTTCTCAGACCATCTGTGGACTCCCACAGGGTGACACTGATGGTGACCTCACACCCTCCTGCTGCTGCTTTGAGCTCATGAGTCAGATGCTCACTCCTGTGTGCTGTGCATGGGTTCTGCTGGTGATGGTTCCTCCAAAAAGCTATATTTAGTCATGTTTAAATGTTATTGTGATGTCACCAGGAGACCCACACAAGCCGTGTTCCTGCTCTTTCCCCAAGCTACTCCAGCACCGATGCAATCCCAAGCTTGTACACAGCCACGTGCCTTCTCCTGGCCCACCCACCACTCTCCCACTGGTGACCTCCTGGCATCTACAACTGCCATATCTGCTCCTTGTCTATCAGGTGTTCAGATACCACTGACATCCAAAGGAGCTTCACAGGCCATGTGCCACCTCCTGGTCTATCATCTGCTCAGGCACCAGTGACCTCACAAGCACCTGCACCATCTACAGGCCTTCTCCTGGCCTATCAGCTCCTCTGGGGGGAGTGACCTCATAAGAACCTGCACAACCCATGGGCCTTCTCCTGGCTGTGGAGGAATCAGACACTAATGACCTCACCAACACCTATACAAGCTTTTGTCCTTCCCCTGGCCTGTTGGTTCCGTGGGAATCAGTGACCTGACCACCATGTATCCAACCTTTTGCTCTCTCCCCACTTATCAGGTACGAGTGAACAAGTGACCTCACAAGCTCCTACAAATGCCACGAGTCTCCTCTTGGCCCATCGGCTACTCGGGCAGTGGTGACCTCACAAGCACGCACCGACCCCTTTGCTGTGTGATTGTCTTTTGGGGTGACCCCCTGGCAGCAAAACCCTTACATAATCCCCTCCTCCCTCCCCCAGCAGGATCGGGGAGACGATCCCCAGGGCAAAAGTGAGAAAACAAAACTCGTGGGTGGAGATAAAGAGAGTTTCATAAATGGAGGGAAGAAAAAAGGAAACCAGGGATGGAGAAGCAGTCAGTCCCACCAGCAGAGTGATGTCCAGCCAGTGTCCAAGCAATGGCTGCTTTGGAGAAGCTCCCCTCCCAGTTTTAGTGCTGAACAAGGTTCTACAGGGCGTGCGATTGCTCTTTGGTCGGTTTGAGCCACCCCTCCTGATTCCCCCCTTCCCAGTCTCTTCCCACCCCAAGCCTCCTCTCTCTGGGGCAGAGTGAGAAACAGAGAAGGCCTTTGCCTCTCTGCCAGCACGGAGCAGCAGGAGCTGCAGTACCAGTGTGTTATCAGCGCCCTGCGCAGAGCACAGCCCCACACAGGCTACGAGCAAGAAAATGAACTCCATCCCGGCCAGGCCCTGGGCAATCTCCATCTCTTAGTCCATACTGGTTTGTTCCATTCTGACCTAGAGCTGAATCTGTTTTCTCACTTTAGCTCAAAGTTCCTGACCTTGGACACTTCCAGAGATGGGACATCCACAACTTCTCTGGGCAACCTGTTCCGGTTCCTTGACACCCTCATTGTAAAATGGTTCTTCCTTACACCCAATCTAAAACTCCCCTCTTCCAGTTCAAAGCCATTGCCCCTCGTCCTGCCACCACAGGCTTTGGGAAAAAGTCTTTCTTGGCCTGTGACCACTATGATTTCACCTGCAAACACCCTGGAGAGTGCCCAGGGGCCTCCCAGGATGGGGTTTGGAGACCTCAAGCGTATGACCAGTGGCCTCTGGGCTCATTGGTGTGGAGGCTGCAGACACTGTAGGATTCGCCTGAGAGTGCTTCAAGGGTGGTTTCAGAGATGGTGGAGCTTTTCTTCATAGTGGAAAATGGCAGGAGAAAGAAATAATGCTAAAACTTGTAGCTGGGGAGGTCCAGGCTGGACAAGAGGAGACAGAAATATCACTCAAAGGGCAGTGCTGTGGTGCCACAAGTCATCCAGAAGGAGTCTGGATCAGCCCAGGGCTTTGTGTGTCAAGCAAGAGCCAGGGAGGACAGAGAGACATCAGCAAAGGAAGGTGACAGCAAGGTGGGGCAGACGGGGAGATGAGTGCAGCCTGCAGGGCAAGAGGCACAGGTGATGCAACACTGTAGGACAGCATGATGTGGAGAGGACAGAGGGCTGTGGAAAAGCTGAAAGCTCCCTACCAGAGCAGCCTTTTTATGACTTTGGTGATGGCTGTCGTCTCTGCCACGGATGCCTATGAGGAGATGGCAAATCCTTCCAGCCCTGGGGCCTCATTGCCTCCTTGTCCATTCTCAGGAGGTGTTTTTCCACGGTTCTGCCCTTGGCATTGCCCATCTCCACATTCCACTGCCCCAGGAAGAGCCATGAGGACTGAGTGAGGGACAGAATCTCCCTTCCTAAGGGCTGGGGGTCAGGGCTTGGCCTTTCAGTTAATGGGATCAGGGCTTGGTCCTTTGGATTAATGAAACACATCCAGGTTTGCTCAGCGTCAAAGCCACCTTTACCTTGTTTTCATAGAATAGTTAGGGTTGGAAGGGACATTAAAGATCATCTAGTTCCAACTCCCCTGCCATAGGCAGGGACATCCCACTAAATCAGGCTGCCCAAGGCCCCATCCAACCCAGCCTTGAACACCTCCAGGGATGGGGTTTCTTGCGAGCCTCTGGTCCCTGTCCTGCTGGTTTACTGTTACCTCCTTCTAAGAGAAAAACTCACGTTTCTAACCTGTAGTGAAATAGATGTAATTCGTATGGATATTTTTGCCACCAAAAGTCAGCACACACCAGTTAAAATAGCAGATTAGCTACTATAAACTAAATGAAAGGAGAAAGTCCTCAGCATCCCGGGACTCTGAACAGCCACTCTTCAAGGATGCAAGCAACTTAGTTGTGAGGAGCACAGATGAGGCTGAAATATTTTTAAAGGGATGAGAATATTTTCCGTGCAATCTAGACAGGTTGTTCCAGGCTTAGGGTTATACATCAGGGAGTTTTAAGAGTGCTCTGTGATACTCACAGAAGCATGGCACCATATATAAGGACTTCACTTCCTTCCTTTTTCCTGGGACACACATTCAAAATGTTCCATCCTTTCCCCATGAAAACCCTGAACCCACCCTCAAAGCACTGTGCAGGAACAGTTGTAAGAGGCAAAATAAATAGGACGGCTTATACAGTTTGTGCCGAGAAATAGTTTTGAAAATAAGAGGCTTCGTGACAGTAGAATCCTTTTTCTTATGTTTACACGTGTTTTGGTCTAATGATCTTACCTCTAAATATTAAAAGGAGTTAAAGACAGAGTATCATGGGAGTTCCTGGGGTGTGTTCCTTACTCAGTTCTGGGGAACTCGGGGCCCAAAGTCCTTATCTGTGTGTGTGCGCTCCCTTCAGGCTGACTGATAGCACACTTCTGCCTCCAGTGCCAGCACAAGCTGCAGAGCAGTTCTGTGCCTCTGCAACAGAGAAACCCCACAGCAAACAGGACTTTACCTTTCTGTGTCATGTACCTAGGGACAGGTCTTTATTGTTTGCAGTCCTTGTGTTTTGAAGAGTGCTTTGGCTGAGCCTGGCATAAGCATGCCTGCTCATTGGTTTTGAATAGGACTACTATTTATTTATTATTTATTTATTATCTATCTATCTATCTATCTATCTATCTATC